>NC_053024.1:720660878-720758761 GCF_003073215.2 Triticum urartu | reverse complement strand
GTTGGCGTATTTCGAGATTAGGTTTTGTCACTCCGATTGTCGGAGAGGTATCTCTGGGCCCTCTCGATAATGCACATCACATAAGCCTTGCAAGCATTGCAACTAATGAGTTAGTTGCGGGATGATGTATTACAGAACGAGTAAAGAGACTTGCCGGTAACGAGATTGAACTAGGTATTGGATACCGACGATCGAATCTCGGGCAAGTAACATACCGATGACAAAGGGAACAACGTATGTTGTTATGCGGTCTGACCGATAAAGATCTTCGTAGAATATGTAGGAGCCAATATGGGCATCCAGGTCCCGCTATTGGTTATTGACCAGAGACATGTCTCGGTCATGTCTACATTGTTCTCGAACCCGTAGGGTCCGCACGCTTAAGGTTACGATGACAGTTATATTATGAGTTTATGCATTTTGATGTACCGAAGGTTGTTCGGAGTCCCGGATGTGATCACGGACATGACGAGGAGTCTCGAAATGGTCGAGACATAAAGATTGATATATTGGAAGCCTATGTTTGGATATCGGAAGTGTTACGGGTGAAATCGGGATTTTACCGGAGTACCGGGAGGTTACCGGAACCCCCCCGGGAGCTATATGGGCCTTAGTGGGCTTTAGTGGAAAGGAGAAAGGGGCAGCCCAAGGTGGCTGTGCGCCTCCCCCTTCCCCTAGTCCTATTAGGACTAGGAGAGGTAGCCGGCCCCCTCTCTCTCTTTCCCCCCTCAAGGAGTCCTATTCCAACTAGGATTGGGGGGGGGGAATCCTACTCCCAGAGGGAGTAGGACTCTCCTGGCGCGCCTCCTGTGGCCGGCCAGCCTCCCCCCTCTAGTCCTTTATATACTGAGGTAGAGGCACCCTAGAACACACAAGTTGATCCACGTGATCTATTCCTTAGCCGTGTGCGGTGCCCCCAGCCACCATATTCCTCGATAATACTGTAGCGGAGTTTAGGCGAAGTCCTGCTGCTGCAGTGCATCAAGATCGTCACCACGCCGTCGTGCTGACGGAACTCTTCCCCGACACTTTGCTGGATCGGAGTCCGGGGATCGTCATCGAGTTGAACGTGTGCTCGAACTCGGAGGTGCCGTAGTTTCGGTGCTTGATCGGTTGGATCGTGAAGACGTACGACTACTTCCTCTACGTTGTGTCAACGCTTCCGCAGTCGGTCTGCGTGGGTACGTAGACAACACTCTCCCCTCTCGTTGCTATGCATCACCATGATCTTGCGTGTGCGTAGGAATTTTTTTGAAATTACTACGAAACCCAACATTCACCGCCTCAGTCATGCTGCAGAAGATATTGATCTTCTCCTCCATCAGGCCTCCTCTCTTCCTCTTCCTATCAACGGGGTCAAATGGCTTGTCGAAGGACTTCGCAGCGGGCTTGTCAGGGCCATCAAGGATCTCGACGTCCGGGGTCCCAGGGAAGTCAGGCATGGGAGAACCAAGAGGCTCCCCCGAGCCCATGGCATGCTTCCCAGTTGCCAGCCCGAAGGAGAAGATGTGCTGCATCTGGTTGTAGTTCTGGATGGGTGTGTTGAGGAACTCAGCGTCCCTTGGGTGGTCCTAAGAACGAAACACAAGTCTTGTTAGTTGCGATTAGGAGTAGGCAATGGTGAAAAAAATCAAAAAATCCAGAGAAAAGAATCCTAGCTAGGTTTAGAATATTTATTAGTATATTTAGAATTAACATGGCAGGCTCTCATTGGCCGTGAAAAGTAGTCACACCCATAATTTAGTGAGAAATAGGGTGAAGAAAAATTGCAACGCAAGCGCATAATTGTATACGCCGATGAAGAGGACGTTAAGAAAATTCACATCTAAACGCTATATCCACACACCAAATCCCCTCATTGCATGATCAATGGACGTGGCCACCTCGCCGACGCGCGTTCCTCACATCACATCAGTTTGTTTTTGTTTCTGTTTAGGTGCATGTTAATAAAATTACTTTGTTTATGGAAAAAGGAAAAAAATGTATGAATAATTAAATATGAAACATAATAAAAGAAGAGAAAAAATTGCTAAGTACATACAGTATATACATAATTCCGACTATTTGTTTCTCTTTACCACTTCATTATAGGAGCTAATCCAATGAGAGGCTACACCAGGATGATCTAATCTGGCAATGACTCACGTTACGTTCGGCCAATATAAATCATCCCTACTAGATATGTGTCATCGTGTATTCCTCTATTTGTCCACATGCGTTATCCTCCCATCTTTTTTTTCTACATCCATAGTTTTCCATACGATCATCTGGCATCCTAAAACAACACTTATTACAAAGAAGAAACACAATTCATATAACTGCACCGTATCGATGGGCACGGCGTGCCGCCGCGCGGGGATAAGCTAGTATAGTACTATTACAGAGCAGAGTCCTATATATGCCCACAGCCACACACATTCCCCTGCAGCCCACTGATCACAGTTCACAGTAACATACGCCATGGCCGACTGGTCGTCCCTTCCGTGTGACCTTGTCCGCCGCGTCGCCGACTGCCACCTGACGACCAACGACGTTGACTGCTACGTCGACATGCGGGCGGTCTGTCACAACTGGCGCTCTGCCATCGCCGAGCCATGCACTCGGCACCGGCGCTGACCTCTCCCGTTCCACCGCCGGCTCTTCCTGCGATTGTTCAAGGAGGAGAAGTACAAGGAAGACGGCGGCCTCTACGCAGGCACCGACTTCCTCTTTCGCCCTCGGCAGTGGGTCATGCTGGACGAGGAGGAAGGCGACGACGCTGGACGACGCCTCTTCCTCAACGTCTCCACCGGACGCTTCGTCCGCCGCCAAGTCCCGATGCTCCGCGATCACGTCCTCGTCGCCGCGGCCTCCGACGGCCTCGTCGTCCTCGTGGACACGAAGCGTCCGCACGCCTCCGTCGTAGTCAACCCCATGACCGGCTCGTTTCTGCGTTACCCTAAGATAATGGGATGTAGCACTAGCACTTCTCCAAGGAAATTTCCTCAGATCAAGGCGGCGGTGGGCGGTGCAGACACGTCGCTGGTCCTCTGGCATGAGAACTGCCAGTTCGATGGCGACACCGTGTGGAGTGCCGACCCGACTCGTGGTACCTTCCGCTTCACGGATGACCCAGGACCAGGCCCTCTCAGGTCGACCAACCTCGCGAGCATGGCCGCCCATGAAGGCCACGTCTACATGGTCACCTTGTGGGCCACCTTGTACGAGATAGTCTGGGATGATTTCTTCACTTACCAACAGAGAATAGTCCAGAGGCTGGACGAGTTCGTGTCTTGGTTCGGAATTTCGGATACGATCGGTCTGAATATCACAACAATTTCCTGGTGCACTCTTACGGGGAGCTGATCCTCGTCCGTCGTCCGCGGCTCCGTCAGCAGACCATGCAGGTCTTCAGGGTCGACGCCGACCGCTGCGCCCTCGAGCCCGTTAACAAGATTGCCGGTAACCACGCGCTCTTCCTCGGCGAGAGGTCCATTGCTGTGAATGCAAGCAGGCTACCATCGATCGACAGCAACTGCATATACTACGGCACCGAAGACATCCATTCAATGCACTATGACCTGCAAAAGCATGAGGGTATTTACAGGTACGATCTCGCCGACGGAAGCGAAGAGAGGATCTCGGGTCTGTTGGTGCCCGAGAGCGAGAGCTTTCTTGCCCGTCCTTTCAGCCTCGTTCAGGTGCTGGTCACCTACTGCGCCATGCTCCCTCATGTGGAAGCACAAGCCGTCTGCTCCCATGCTTCGCAATCTTCATGTGTTCCTTTTTAACCTACTGGCTAAGCTAGTTCGGGTCTTCTTTGTGACCAGTGTGCCAGGACTCTCAATCTCTCATATCTATTTCGAACAAATGCATGAGAATAAAGGAGATCGTTTATCATACTTGATATTTGAGGTAAATACACTGGTGGTGCTTAAACTTGTCATTGATGTTTATTTTAGTGTTTGAACTTGAAAAATACATCGAACTGGTTCTAAAACTTGACACGAACGTGCAAATACTGTGCTAATCCTATCCATACAGGTAAAGCGCGTTGACATGGCATCGTGAATGGCTGACATGGCACTGACATGGTGTAGGGCCCATTTATAGCTACAAAACTGAATTACTTGAGTACTATATATGACCCTATGACTAGTGGGGCCGCCTGTCGGTAAGTAATTAGTAAGAAATTTAACATAATAAAAATATACAGGATGGGCATCGAACCTGTGACCTAACAATTGGGAAATACCTGCGCTCACCATTCCACTAAACATGTTTT
This sequence comes from Triticum urartu, assembly GCF_003073215.2. Classification (NCBI taxonomy): domain Eukaryota; kingdom Viridiplantae; phylum Streptophyta; class Magnoliopsida; order Poales; family Poaceae; genus Triticum; species Triticum urartu. Next base: position 720,754,497 of record NC_053024.1, on the reverse strand, counting down.
CAAGAGAATGTAACCCCATCATGCTTAATGTATGTGAACTGAAAACTCCTGTATACATAAATGGGTTGCAGCCTGTGCCCATTTTGCGCACATTATTTTGTAATGTAAAAAGTATGTCAATAATAATCATAATAATAAAAGCTAGATTTGAATATTCATGTGTTATATAATCCGTGAGCACACAAAATAAATATATAGAGGTTTGTAATAAAATATCTTACTTAAAAATGTTTCTGTAATTTTTAGAAATATTAAATTATTATTTTAAAAATACTATTTTAAATATAATCCATGAGTGTTTAATTGTGTTTTTAATAATAAAATTTAAAATATATTTTCTAAATAATAATTATGTTCTAAAAATAGTATTTTCTAAATAATAAGTTAATATTTCTATATATTACAGGATTATTTTTGAATAATTTGTTTTATTTTATAGGGTATACCTCTATATATTTACTTTGTGTGCACATGGATAATTGTGTGGCATGAGTACTTTCTTATTACACATGAATATTTGAATCATACTTTTATTATTACGATTATTATTTACGTATTATTTACTTTAAAAAAATAATGTGTGCAATATGGGCCGCTAGCTGCATCCCGTTTCAGGACACAGAAATTTCTGGTTAAGTATATTATGCTTAAGGGGGCTAGTTTTATGTTAAAACTTGTTCTACTTGGTGGCTAGCGCAAGCAGCGTGCAAGCATCAGGCTGCTGGTTCGATCCCTGTTTCTGTATTTTTCATTTTATTTTTGCTAAGGTACTGACAGGAGGGCCCATTAGTCATAGAGGCGTTTACTTACGTTTCGTAATTATAAGTGGGCTCCATGCCATGTCTGTGCCACATCAGCCACATACGGTGTCACCTCGACGCACTTTACGTCTACGGATGTGATTAGCACCATATTTGCACATTCATGCCAAGTTTTAGAACCAGTTTAATGTATTTTTTAAGTTCAGGCATTAAACTGAACATCCGTGCCAAGTTGAAGCACCACGGATGTATTTACCTCTTGATATTTTGTATGTGTGTTGATCAGACTTGTTCTCGCTAAGTTTTAGAACCAGTTTAATGTATTTTTTAAGTTCAGGCATTAAACTGAACATCCGTGTCAAGTTGAAGCACCACGGATGTATTTACCTCTTGATATTTTGTATGTGTGTTGATCAGACTTGTTCTCGCTATCAAATCCTCGTGTCCGTACGGTATATTTGACGTAAAATGTTCCACTTTTGTAGTGTAAGGAAGTTGCTTTTTATCAGAAAAATAAAATTGAGAAACGCCCTACAAACACTACTACAGGAAAAATATCTGTTGCCTTTTGTTCAGCTGTAACTGTAAGCCGGCTCATACCCTATATCTCTATACGCCGATGATAACCGAAAAAACACTTGGCGTAGCTAAGTCTGTCGGCCTACTCCGAGAAACATAGTCGGCCTATAGGGTGCACTCGGCGTACTTCCCTGTCAGGTAGCCATACCCCCTCCACTTGATGGCTCTGTGATGGCAGGCAACATAAGCCGAGTCAGTTTATCTAGAGTTATTTACCCAAAACCATCACATTTTGGGTTAGGGTAACCGGTCGGTACTAGATTTGAGCCATGTCACAAAAACCCACCGACTCTGAGACTAATCGGTAACGCGGAGCACTGACGGGCTGATTTGACCGCGGAAGCAGGGAAACCGACAGGTGGGACCCGCCTGTCGGGTCTACGTCGCGCGGGCTGACGGACGCCATTAGACGGAGGGTGACGGCTGTTTCCGCGCCCGTTTATTAGGTCACGCGCCCGCCGTTTCGTCCTCCAAATCCCCGATTCAGTTTCCTCCCGCGTGACTCATTCATGGCGACCAGCTCCGGCAATGGCGACGGCGATGGTGGAGAAGGTCTCAACGGCGGCAGTGCCTGTTCTTCCGGTGGTCGTCGCCCGCAATGCACTAGTAGAAAAAGGGGCTTTCGTTCGGGCCTGACCAGCCCATTAGTCCCGGTTCTTCCACGAACCGGGACCAATGGATGCATTCGTCCCGGTTCGTGAGCCCAGGGGGCCGGCCGGGGCCTCGTGGGCATTGGTCCCGATTCATATGGACCCATTTGTCCCGGTTCTAGGCATGAACCGGGATCAATGGGCCTCGCTCCTGGCCCACAAACATTGGTCCCGATTCTTGGCTCGAACCGGGACAGAAGGCTGAGCTTTAGTCCCGGTTCCAGCCTCGAACCGGGACAAATGCGTTGCCTATATATACCCCGTCGCCGCAGCAGAGCACTCCACAGTGCTCTGTTTTTTCTGGCCGGCGAGGAGCGGGCATTTGGGTGCTCTAGCTCACCTCCTATGCACACGAGGTGTTCGATGAAATGCCCAAGCCACGCTAGTTAAGATTTCTCCTCTCGAAGCTCGACCTCCAAGCTTCATTTTCCCTGAGATTTGTCTAAATTTAGCGGTCCGTCACGTCCCGTCCCCGTCTCACCGCCGTCGATCGCCCGCGTCGATCTCGTCGCCTGCACCACCGTGGTGAGCCTCTTATCTTCTTCTGAAAGAAAAAAAAGCTTACTTTAGATAGATACTTGTCTAATTTTCTTATTTTCATTATTGCTTGTTATTATATAGTGCGATGGTTTTGGCATCTGCCCCCGTCGGCCCTCGTCCTGGCTATGATTCGGATGTGGTATATATATATACACACACACACACTATATTTTATAACTATTTGGTTCATTTATTGTTTATGACAATTATGCCCATCAAGTTGACATATATTTTATTTATGTAGGAGGTAGTTGAACCAGAAATTCCAACCGACCATATTGTCGAGAGGTTAAATTTAGTTGAAGAAGAAAACAATTACTTGAAGGAAAAAATAAAAAAATTGAGGAGGAGAAGATGATATTGGAGTTGCATGTTGCGGATGTTGTCGATGGTCACAAGATCAAGATGGATGCAATGCGGTTGAAGATTAGAAAGATTAGAAAATATGCCATTCATACCAAGGCTTGGTATCATTATGCTGTTGGATCACTTTTTACCTTGGTTGTGATTATGATCGCATTTGTTTTGCATTGAAAGGTTTTACATAGTTTCAATGTATGGTTTAACTAGATGCTCTGGAGAGCTATATGCTGTTCAATGAGAACTATGTATGTACTTTGTTTTTAATGTGATGATGAACTTTTATTAATTTGGTCACTTATCTATTCATGAGAGCTATATGTACTAAATTGATGACGTGGCTTTGAATGGTGCATTTTATATACGAAGTGCATCCAGTTTTTGTCGTAAGCCTCTCTACTTTCTTGCACATGCTATGTGGGTGAAATGATGATACCATGCCAACTTTCAACCTTTTCAGAGTTCATTTGTAGTGTTTTTCAATTTCAGGGTCTTATAGCTCAAAATAATCAGTAAATGCATGAAAAATAACAAATGAAGTCAGAAAGAGTTGAAAATTGATGGTGTGGCTTTGAATGATGCATTTTGAACACGGAAAAAGTATGGAGTTCAAATAAGTTCAAAAAAATGAAACCCCTTTGTAACAGACGAGTTTCCGTATGAAACCCTGATACTTCGAAAGAGATTGTCCGTTTTGTACACGAAGTGCATCCAGTTTTTGTCGTAAGCCTCTCTACTTTCTTGCACATGCTATGTGGGTGAAATGATGACACCATGCCAACTTTTAACATTTTTAGAGTTCATTTTTAGTGCTTTTCAATTTCAGGGTCTTATAGCTCAAAATAATCAGTAAATGCATAATATATACGAATTTCAAGGTCTTTCAGCAAAAAGAATTATCATAAAATAAAATAAATAAGTAATTTGAAACAAAATAATATAAACTTTACTAAAATATAGAAGTAAAAACAAAATAAAATAAAATTTAATAACATAAATAAAAATTTTGAAACTAAAATTATCAAAGTATTATCTGTTCAAAACATTATAAGCAACCTCTAAAATTTATGAAACTAAAATTATATAAAATTGATGCAACTAAAATTATCAAAGTATTTTCTATTAAAAATCATTAAAAGCAAAAAGAATTTTCATAAAGAACTTTAATAGCAAAAAGAATTATCGTAAAATAAAATAAATAAGTAATTAGAAACAAAATAAAATAAAATAAATAAGTATTTTTTTTGTAAGTAGAAACAAAACAAAAAATAAAGAAAAAAAGAAAACAAAAAAACTGGGAAAAATAAAAAAATGCCACCTACTGGGCCACGACGGCCTGAATACGACTAGAAACCCATTCATGGGCCAGGATTCAGGCCCGTAGAAGGCCCAGTAGGCCCATCAGGCATAGCAGTACAATTAGGCCCGTAAGCCTGCAATGGAGAGGAGCTCGAGAGGGGTGCGGCAGTGGGGTTTATAAACCATTACGTGCCCCTCTCAACTAGCGAGGTGGGACTAAACTCCCACCACCTCCCCGCTGTGCAAGGCCTTTGGTCCCGGTTGGTGGTACCAACTGGGACTAAAGGGGTGCATTGGTACCGGTTCGTGGCACCAACCGAACCAATGCCCTCGCTTTAGTCCCGGTTGGTGCCACCAACCGGGACCAATGGCCGCTGCTTCCCGCCCTTTGGGCTGTTGAAAAGAGGCCTTTGGTCCCGGTTGGTGGCACCAACCAGGACCAAAGGGGTGCATTGGTCCCGGTTTGTGCCACGAACCGGGACCAATACTCTTGGTATATAAGAAGCACTTGTCAAATTTTTCATTCAATCCTTCGATCTGGCTATCTGCTACCGAACGCCTCGACACCGACGAACACCTCGACGCCGCCAGGCTGCCGGACCTCGACGCCGACGCCGTCGCCGCTCCCTGCCTGCCCCGACGCCGCCGCGCCCCTGCCCTGCCCCGACCCCGACGTCGTGCGCCCCTGCCCTGCCCCGACGCTGACGTCATGCGCCCCGTCCCTGCCCCGACGCCATCGCGCCCCTACCCTGTCCCGACGCCGCCGCCGTGCGCCCCTGCCTCGACCTCGACGCCAACGCCGCCGCGCCCCTGCCCTGCCCCGACGCTGCGCCACGCCCCTGCCCTGCCGTCAACGCCGCCGCAACACTGCCCACCGGACAGGCCGGTACTCCCTCCTCCCTCCCAGCCCTCTCCTCTATCCTTCCTTCATGTATGTGATGATGGTGAAGTTGGTTCAGTGCATAGTTTCAGAGAATTGCATGTTTTCAGCCATGTCCACAAGGTGTTTGATGAAATGCTAGGGCTAGCTAGGGAACTTTGTTTTATGTGAAACTTGGCAGGATGATGTCTCCTTGGATGTTAGTGAAGATGGTCAAGTTGGTTTAATAAAAGGAAAAACTAGTTAGTGCAAGTTTTATTAAAATTTAGTGTTGGACAGAAACTACATGAATTTTTTTGGTGGACTTGCTATATGAAATTGGGGCTGCCCTTCTGGACTTAAGGGTTTAGTAGGAATGACTACAAGATGTAAAAAATTCAGAATTTTTTAGCAAGGAAAAATAGGGTTGTAGTTCAATGCCAAGATTGGACAGAAATTGAAAAATGGAAGTTGTGCTCAAAATTTTCAAATGAACAAAGTGGGTTTTTGAATAAAAATGATCTATAGGCATCAGAGGACTTCTCAAAAAATTTGTGGCATTTGAAAGGAATTATTTGAAATAGTTCTAGTGCAAAAAGGTCATTCTAGAGTTTGAAAATACTAATAAAAGAATTATTTGAGGCCAAATCATTAAAAAAATAATTACTACTGATGTTTTTGTTCATAGTATTTTTTTGTCCATGTATGTATGTATAAATGGATGGATATGGATGTATATACAAAATATTCATATATGATGTTTTTTTGTTCATAGCAATTTTTTCCATGTATGTATAATTTATGTATGAATGTTCATATATGCAAATGTTACATTTAAGAAAAAAAATAAGAAAATCATATTTTTTTATTCTTCTCTTCTATCCCGATAACTTCAACACGAGGGGGGTCGATATACCCCCTCCCCGATAACATTATATTCCCATGTATGTATGTCGTCGTTGTCGATATAACCCCCTCCCGGATAACTTCGACATGAGGGGCGGTCGATACATATACCCGCTCTCGACAGTGATAACTTATACCACGGGAGCACCCCCTGGCCCTCTCGCTCGACCAAAACTCTCGAGGACACCCAAACCCTAGAAACAAATGATGTCGGTCTCCTACCCCCTCCCGCCGCGCCCTACCCGCTCGACAAACTCTCTTGAGGCCACCCAAATTTACCAAGTTAAAAGAGTGTTGTCATCGAGGCCACCCCGAACCCTTGAAGCGTTGTTGAGGCCACCCCAAACCCTTGAAGCGTTGCCGAGGCCACCCCAAACCCTAGAGAAGCGTCGAGGCCAAGCCACTAATATGATTCCTTATTGTGCTTAGCTAGCTAGTTCTATGTTTGCCACTAATATATCCATCTGTCATGTTTGAATAATAATTGCCATGTTGTAAATATTTGCAGAAACTATGGATCCGCACCCCCTAGACGAAGCAACAGAAGCGGTGTTGGGGGAGATAATCGCACACGGAAGTGATGCCGTCTTGTCGTTTCTCAATGACACATGCACCGATGCTCTGGAAAGACATGATGAAGAAGCAGGCTACGATGTTGATCAAACAATGGAGGAGGAAGGACACCGTGATGACGGCTTCGGTGACCGAATGGAGGGGGAAGGACAGCGTGATGAAGGCTCCGGTGACCGAATGGAGGGGGAAGGACACCGTGATGATGGCTCCGGTGACCGAACGGAGTCCGGCAGTTATATATATTAATTAATTAAGCACGTGCTGACTATAGCTAATTGATGCATTAATTGTTTTTGGTATGTACACATATTAACTCTCTTCTTTTTCTTCTTTTCTAGCCCTCCGGATCGAGCAACACTTCGGTAACGAGACAAGGCCCGAAGATAAAGTTGCGCGCGGATGAAAGGTACACGATCATCGAAATTGATCGCGCTGGCCAACCGATTGAACCCCTCCGGACCAAGCAAAAATTTAATGCTCAGTGCGGGGTTCTAGTTAGGGACATGATCCCGATCAACATCGAGCAATGGTTGAAGCCTAAGGACAAAGACTCTCAGGTGTCTTATGCCAGCGATAGGCAAAAAGCTGATCTTTGGACTGCGCTGTAGGAAAATTTCACCTTCCCGCCAGAGGAGGATCCGGAGAATCCAGTTAAAAAGCCAATGATCAAGGCTTATGCTCTTAAGAAGATGGCTGAGCTATTCAGGAGGTGGAAGAATGAGCTGAAATCATCGTTTGTCGACCAAGACAAGACTCCAGAATTCATCGACCGATTTGAGAAGATCAAAGATCAGTGGCCCGCATTTGTCACCAAAAAGAAATCTAAGAGAGCAGCAAAGATGTCAGCGACAAACAAGAAAAATGCTGCAAAGAAGACGCATCACCATCGCACGGGGTCAGGTGGCTACCTGAAAGCCCGGCCGTTGTGGGACAAGGCTGAGAATGACCTCATTGATGAAGGGATCGAACCAGAGACGCGACACCGGCCAGACCGTTGCAGGACTTGGTTGTTCGGGGTTGGGGGAAAATTGGACCCTGTAACAGGGAAGTGCATTTGGACCAACGAGCAACTGAACACACCCATCGAGAAGCTTCAGGAGTATATCGAAAAGGCGCAGCAAGGGACTTCGTTCCGGACAGAGAGAACGACGAGCTCATAGAGGCCCTCGGGAATCCTGAGCACCCCGGACAGACACGAGGCACGCCAGGCTCCCTTTCGTGGAAGGCTGCATTTCCCGATGCAGGCAGTTACAAACGCCGGGTGAGGAAGAAGAAAAAGGAGTTGACACAACTACAGGCGCTGCACGCAAGGGTACAAGCGTTAGAGGAATGAGACGAGGCCCGCAGCACGCGACCTGCCGAAGCTGCTACACCCGAAGCTACCCCGCCATCTCAGCGGAGAAGCAACATGGCTTCCACGGAGCTGCTTCAGGAGCCTGTCTTCATGGCTCCTGCTAGCTACCCCGTGGATGCTATCACAGAGTCTCAGAATTGCCACCTTATGACGCAATGGATGGAGTTGAAATTCAAGGCGGCTGTTGGCTTTGTTGCACCTCCTGAACCTGGCGTAACTTTTCACTGCCGGCCGATTCTAGAAGGATATGCTAGGGTGATGGTGGATGAAATCACAGAAGGATTTGATTACCTCCAGCTTGACCACCTTACGGGTGACGGGGAGACTCAGCTGGGTTCTTGTCTGAAGACTCCATGCCTATGGCGGAAGGAGCTCATCAACCTTACGAACTAGACGCCTCCGCCTCCTCCTCCTTGTCCGACGAGTCAGGGCACTCCGCCTCCTCCACCGCCTCCTCCTCCAGCGAGTGATCAGGGCACTCAGCCTCCTTCTCCGGCGCGTGGCGGCACTCCGCCTGCGCCGACGCACCCGAGCAGCCACCAGCCTCCTCCTTCTCCGACACGTGGCGGCACTCTGCCTCCTTCTCCGCCTGTGCCGGCGCGCCCGAGCAGCCACCGGCCTCCTCCTTCTCTGCCTCGCCAACAAGGGCGGAAGAGACCCGCCGCGCTGCTCCGGCACGTTGTAATCCTTCTCCTCCGCCTCATAAGCAAGCACGAAAGAAGACAGTCGCAGCCGCTCCCTCTGCTCCAGCGTCTAGTAGTACAGCCAGAGGCGGGAGGCAATACAGATTCGGTCCACCTCTCAAGCCTCTAGAGAAGTTACCATACAAGAGGACCGTGGAAGAAAACGTGAAGATCGTGGAAAAAGAAGTGAAGGACTTCTTTGAAGGGGTGAAAGCAAAGAGACATCCACCTCCGGAGGAGAAGGTAGACTGGGTGAAAGCAAAGCGCACTATGGATGCCCTGAGGAAACCACCGAAGTCTCCGCTGAAAAACAACTATGAGCGCATTTCTGCAAAGGTATATATCGAAGCGGAGCGGTCGGGAAATACTATCAGTGATCAAAGGTTAGCAGAATGACGAATTGGGAAAAAAATTGCCCAGCTCGGTGAACAAGCGGACCAATCATGCCCCCCGCTCAAGGTGTCTAGCGATATCATCGCTAATGATCCGGGGATGGTGCCCGGTTATAAAAATCTTGAAGATTACCTACCTGATGATGTACATTATGATTTCTTGGAGGTGGAAGAACACCAATACCATTACGGGAAGCCTCTTGTCAAAGATGAAAAATCTCTAACAACGATGATGCGAAGATTCCATGATTGGTACATGAAAACCCTGCAGAGAGTCTGGGGGGACGGATACTTTGTATCTGAGAGTTAAAGAGGAGCATGACCTTGTTGGAATTGATTTGTTGACTGTTCCATTTGAGGAGTTCTTCCAGTGGTTCAATCAAAAGGCCCTCGATAAATTAACGATCACTTGCTACTGTCTGTAAGTACTACTTCTGTCATTAAGTCTCTATATATAGCTCAGCTCTTTCATTGCATGTATATATGATTATCCTCACTATATTATGCAGATTGAAGATCGTCGAGTGCAGAAAAGCAGAAATGTATGATATTGGGTTCATTAACACAAATCTCATAGATCAATTTGAGGTTGAAAAGAACGCCGATGATGCTGAGGCCAACTTGCTCAAATCATTGATAATAAATCAAAACAAAGATAAAATACTCTTTCCTTACAACTTCGAGTGAGTGTTACTGTCTTGTGCATATTCGATTTCCCTTATTACTCGAGTGAGGTTATAGTAATGTAATTGATGAGTTATGCATGCGTGCGCAGCTTCCACTATATTCTCATGGAGATTAAGCTTGAGCAGGGACTAGTAACTGTCTTAGACTCGAGACGAAAATCTCCCAAGACCTATGCGGACATGACTAAAATGCTCGAGAAGTAAGTTCAATCGATCATTATCGCACCATATCAGCAAATTTTTGTTCATTTCCTGATATCAAGTAATTGTTTTCTTTGTCTCGCAGGGTTTGGAAAGTATTCACCGCACAAGCTCCGGGACTGCGGGGGGAGCTGCGATGGACATACCCAAAAGTAAGTAGTACTAGCTAGCTAGTTCCACGCATCTCGATCCCATTGATTCTAGCTACTTTCATCAATGCCATTTATAATGCTTCATTATCATTTTGATTGACCTCTATTTCTCGTAAAGTGTTGTGGCAGGAACAAGGGAATGGTTACTGTGGATACTACGTGTGCGAGTTCATCTACAACGCGACTTGCAAAGATAAGCGGGGCTACTCTAAAAGACAATTTGATGTGCGTAAGCCATAATATTCACAATTTCATTTTATTACACCATCATTTCTATTGAGTTTCATTCATATATATGTATTAACCCCCTTCTTCAAATTAGATGTGGGAGATGCGGAATGAACTCCTACCAGAAGATCGCATGAAAGCAATTCAAGAGGAATTAGCGGGATTCTTTCTAGACCACGTCATCAATAAAGCCGGAGAATACCATGTGGAACTTGATTTCAGATGCTAGGGGATTGTAACAGATCTTACATATTGTATATGTATGTAGCCAGTAGCGTCGGATATATAATATGAAAACTTGTTGTTCGACCAATCTCTCGGAGAAGGAGAGGTCGATCACTTCTCTCGGTATGCATGAAGAACTTCTGTACTTAATGTTTCCTTCATTTTCTTACTAGCTAGTGTGTCGAGGGCCTCTCTATACGTATAGTACGTAGCGTCGACCAAACACGAAGATAAGAGAGGACACTTCTCTCTATTAATTAATTAGCTACCAAACACAATATATGAAACACCTTAATTAACCATACAAAACCCCCAAATCCACCCCCCTTTCAGAAAAAAACAAAAACCCTAGCTCCTGAACAACTAACGCGTGGATGCCTATTGGTCCCGGTTGGTGCCACCAACCGGGACTAAAGGCCCTCCTGCCTGGGCTCGCCACAGCGGCCATGTGGAGGCCCATCTGTCCCAGTTCGTATAAGAACCGGGACTAAAGGCCAAGGGCATTAGTAACGACCCTTTTGTCCCAGTTCCGCAGCCGGGACAGATGGGCCTTATGAACTGGGACAAATGGCCCTTTTTCTACTAGTGATGCGACCCCAATCGCAAGTTGGGCCCCAACCCCGATGGCATCTGCGAGCTGGATTCGGACTCGTCGGCTTGGGGAAAAGCTATCATGCCGCCGTCGTCCCAGTATGTGGAGGAGGAAGAGAAGGCTGTGGTGCCGGCTGATTCGCTGGGGGAGGAAGTACCCTCCTTGCCTCCATGTCAACCCAGGTAAATCTTAGTGCAAAATACCTAGGGTTAGGGTCTAGCAATACTGCTTAGTTAGGATACCTAGTGTTAGTTCTAGTTGTACCTAGGGTTAGGCCTGGTTGATTGTAGCAATTTTGTGAGTTCCAATATTGTGTTGAATATGTCATAGTTTATATTGTGCTACTGAATGAGGAACTGCATTTTATTATCTGAATATTATACATAGATCTTAATGACATTTTATTATCCCCATACATAGATCTTAGTGAATGAGGAACTGCTTATGAATGACCATTTTCTGTTATTTTTGTTGTGTATATGTCATAGTTTTTATTGCTGTTATTCAGTGTTGTTTTTACTGAATATTTTTACTGTACTGAAATTGTTGTTATTTTGTTTTGTCTTGTGTAGGCCTGAGGAGCCATGGTGTTTATATTTTCAGTTTCCTTCTAAAGATTCTGCCAGAAAGTATGCCCTTGTGAAGATGTATGAGAGACATCACTTATGGCAGTTTGCTTAATGTGATGGAAGTGATAACAGTATTTGCTACCCGAGGAAGGATGGCATAGGGCTGCAAGAAATATCTGTCATCACAAACAACACTGAAGTGGATGATATGATAAATCAATTTAAAACCAGTCAGGCATTGTGTTTGTATGTTAAAGAGGGGAAGTTAAATATGAAGCAACACCAGTAGAACATGAAGAAGTGGACCTAGCTGGAACAATTGTAGATTTAACAGTGGACCAACCTATTGTTTTTGTTGTTAATGAGTCAGGTGTTGTGCACAAAACAACAGATGATTATGTTGGCTCATCATATTTTGTTGGTACACAAGAAAGTGTGAACTATATGCCAATAAAATCAGCTCCTCCACCATGCCAGCTTCTTCTTGGGACACAAAATCACGCAATTGAGCCAGAGAAGGCACATGAAGAGGAGAAAAATAATGCATTGCAGCAGGTTAACACTCAAGTAAATGTTAATTATGCAGATTTCCAGTTTGATACAGATGAGGAGGAGCATGCAGCAAATGAGGACACATCTGATGAAGATGATGACTCAGTATTTGATGAAGACTTTGTAGCTGATCTGGACCTCCCAGATGCAGAAGAAGAATCTGATCCATGGACTATGAAGAAGAAGATAGTGTGGCCAGAGAGGAAGAACAGAGGAGGACAATAGACAGTGATCTAAAAGAAACAATATCAGACATTAAGAGGAAGAGAGCTCAATAAATGAGTAGTACACACTATGAGGGGGAGACAGACCCTGAAGATTTATATGACATAGACTTGGAGGAAGAGGGTGATGACTGTCAAGAGATTGCATTTCCCGATCCTATTGATAAGAAGGTAAAGAGGCCTGGGCCTACAAGCAGGTCCCACTCTAGTGCTACCAGAAGCATGAATGTGGACTGGTATCCATCTTCATGATACAGGCTTTGAAGCTGATGATGATGGCAATGAACCAATGTCCTTTTTAATCCCCTCTGGTAGAAGGATCAGAGCTAAGAAAAGACCACCCAGGGTCTGGTATGATGAGGACAGGCTACATCCAGAGCAACAATTCCAGCTCAGGCTTTGTTTCAGAGATGTTTACCAATTTAGAGAGGCTCTTGTGAATTTGCATGTGAAACAACACTTAGAAGATACAAATATCACAGAAACTGTAGTGATATGATAATAGTGTGCTGTGATGGAGAGGGATGTCAGTTCCACATGGTTGCAGCAAAGATCGGTAATGAGCCCACTTTCTGCAGTAAGAAGATGATATTGGAGCACACATGTCCCACCCAATTTGAGAAGAGAAGGATTAGCTCAAAGTGGCTTGGCAACAAAATGCTTGAAACTATCACATCAGACCCCAACACAACTGTACCTGCTATAGTTGATAAGGCAAAGAGGCAGTTTGGTGTTGAGGTGCCGAAGATGATGGCATGGAGAGAAAAGAGGAAAGCAAAGGAGATTATGCTTGGAGATCACAAGAGGCAATACAAGAGGCCGAGAGATTATTTGGAGACTGTGAAAGCTACAAATCCTGGATCAAGATGCATTGTCAGTACAGTGAGTGGAAAAACAAGAGAAAATCAAACTACATGACCAAGGTTTCATGGTCTTTTTTCTGTTTGAATGCATGTGTTGAGGGATTTTTGAATGGATGCAGGCCATTCATAGGCCTAGATGGTTGTTTCATTAAGTTAACTAGTGGGGCACAAATACTAGCTGCTACTGGAAGGGATGCAAACAATAATATGTACCCCATAGTGATGACCCACAAGTATAGGGAATCTATCATAGTCCTTTCGATAAGTAAGAGTGTCGAACCCAATGAGGAGCAGAAGGAAATGATAAGCGGTTTCCAGCAAGGTATTCTCTGCAAGTACTGAAATAAGTGGCAATAGATAGTTTTGTGATAGCATAATTTGTAACGAGCAACAAGTAACGAAAGTAAATAAAGTGCAACAAGGTGGCCCAATCCTTTTTGTAGTAAAGTACAAGCCTGGAAAAACTCTTATATGATGTAAAGCGCTCCCGGGGACACATGGGAATATCGTCAAGCTAGGTTTCATCACGTTCATATGATTCGTGTTCGGTACTTTGATAATTTGGTATGTGGGTGGACCGGTGCTTGGGTGCTGTCCTTACTTGGACAAGCATCCCACTTATGATTAACCTCTATTGCAAGCATCCACAACTACAACAAAAGTATTAAGGTAAACCTAACCATAGCATGAAACATATGGATCCAAATAAGCCCCTTACAAAGCAACACATAAACTAGGGTTTAAGCTTCTGTCACTCTAGCAACCCATCATCTACTTATTACTTCCCAATGCCTTCCTCTAGGCCCAAATAATGGTGAAGTGTCATGTAGTCGACGTTCACATAACACCACTAGAGGAGAGACAACATACATCTCATCAAGATATCGAACGAATACCAAATTCACATGACTACTAATAGCAAGACTTCTCCCATGTCCTCAGGAACAAAAGTAACTACTCACAAAGCATAAACATGTTCATAATCAAAGGGGTATTAATATGCATATAGGATCTGAACATATGATCTTCCACCAATTAAACCAACTAGCATCAACTACAAGGAGTAATTAACACTACTAGCAACCTACTAGCACTAATCCCGGACTTGGAGACAAGAATTGGATACAAGAGATGTACTAGGGTTTTGAGAGGAGATGGTGCTGATGAAGATGTTGATGGAGATTTCCCTCTCCCGATGAGAGGAGCGTTGGTGATGATGATGGCGATGATTCCCCCCTCCGGGAGGGAAGGTTCCCCGGCAGAACAGCTCTGCCAGAGCCCTAGATTGGTTCCGCCAAGGTTCTGCCTCATGGCGGTGGAGTTTCGTCCAAGAAGATGGCTTGTTATTTTTTCCCATCGAAAGACTTCATATAGCCTAAGATGGCCACCAGAGGGCCACCAAGGGGCCCACGAGGTAGGGGGCGCGCCCAGGGGTAGGGCGCGCCCCCACCCTCGTGGGCAGGGTGTGGCCCCCTGGTGAAGTTCTTGCTCTCAGTATTTTTTATATATTTGGAAAACGTCTTCCGTGAAGTTTCAGGACTTTTGGAGCTGTGCAAAATAGGTCTCTAATATTTGCTCCTTTAACAGCCCAGAATCCCAGCTGCCGGCATTCTCCCTCTTTATGTAAACCTTGTAAAATAAGAGAGAATAGGCATAAGTATTGTGACATAATGTGTAATAACAACCCATAATGCAATAAATATCGATATAAAAGCATGATGCAAAATGGACGTATCACATAGCATTTGGAGTGGTTGGAGTTGAAGACACACCAAATTGGTCCTGGTTTTTGACTCAACTCAAGTATGCCCTAGGAGGGACTGAAGAGGGAAAATTTGGGAAGTACACATTCATGTCTGATAGACAGAAGGTGAGTTCATCTACATCTTCACTTGTCCCTAAATTTGTAGTATATCTTCTTCATTAATTTGTTCTGCATTTAATTTAATTACTTCATTAATTTGTTCTTCATGTAGTCTAATTAGTTCATTAATTTGTTCTGCATTCAGTTTAATTACTAAATTAATTTGTTCTGCATGTAGTCTAACTAGTTCAACACTTAGTATAATTAGTTCATTAATTTGTTTTGCATTTAGATTAATTACTTCATTAATCTGGTCTGCATTTAGCATAATTAGTTCAGCACTTAGTATAATTAGTTCATTAATTTGTTTTGCATTCAGTTTAATTAGTTTATTAATTTGTTCTGCATTTAGTCTAATTAGTTCATTAATTAGTTCAGCACTTACCCTAGTTGGTATGTGTCGAGGGGTAACGCGTCTTGTCGACACTTAGGTCAAGAGGGTCTAGGGTGACCCAAAAGGGCCAACATAGCCTAACCAACCTTTCATTGACCCCATCTACCCTAGATGGCATGTGTCGAGTGGTAACACGTCTTGTCGACAGTTAGGTCAAGATAGCCTAGGGTGACCCAAAAGGGCCAACATAGCCCAAGCAACCTTTATTTGAACCAACCTACCCTAGTTGGCATGTGTCGAGTGGTAACGCATCTTGTCGACAATTAGGTCAAGATAGCCTAGGGTGACCCAAAAGGGCCAACATAGCCCAAGCAACCTTTATTTGAACCCACCTACCCTAGTTGGCATGTGCTGACTGGTAACGCATCTTGTCGACAGTTAGGTCAAGATAGCCTAGGGTGACCCAAAACGGCCAACATATCCCAAGCAACCTTTATTTGAACCCACCTACCCTAGTTGGCATGTGTCGAGTGGTAACGCATCTTGTCGACACTTAGGTCAAGATAGCCTAGGGTGACCCAAAAGGGCCAACATAGCCCAAGCAACCTTTATTTGAACCCATCTACCCTAGTTGTCATGTGTCGAGCGGTAACGCGTCTTGTCGACACTTATGTCAAGATGGCCTAGGGTGACCCAAAAGGGCCAACATACCAATTAAATTGAATTAAATGAAAATAATAGTACTACAACAATTAAATTGAATTAAATGAAAATAATCGTACTACAACAATTAAATTGAATTAAATCAAAATAATAGTAGTACAACAATTAAATTAAATTTGTTTTGATAATTTCTTTCATTTTAACAAATTCAAAATCCTTTGCATGGTCTGCTGAATGCAGTCGCAACAGTCTTTCCAAGCTGCCCTCATAGGTACTGCTTGAGGCACATTTATGCCAACTTTTAGAGAGCAAGATTCAAAGGAGAGGACTTGAAGAAATGCATGGATGCAGCTACATATGCTTACACTGAACATGACTTTCAGTTGGAAATGGAGAGCATGAAGGCTGAGTGCAAGGCTGTTTGGGAGTGGATGTCAAGGATTCCTCCAAAAGCTTGGTCAAGACATGCAATGGATACTAACCGCAAAACTGATCTGGTGGTCAATAACTTAAGTGAAGTTTTTAATAAGTACATACTTGATGTAAGGAACAAGTCAATTGTCACTATGATCGATGGGATCAAGGACAAATTTCGGGTAAGGTATCAGCAAAAGAGAGAGGGTGGACTAGTTTCAAGATGGGAAATTGCACCAACTTATGCTGAGAAGTTAGAGATGAACAACAGATATGCAAGGGACTGCAAATCATTTATAGCTGGACCAGGTCTTTTCCATGTGAGTAGTGGGTACAAGGCATACTCTGTTGACACTAACATGAGAATATGTGGCTGTAAGAAGTGGGACATCTCTGGAATTCCTTGCAACCATGGTTGTTCTGCCATCTACAGATCCAAACAACTACCAGAGGACCATGTAAATGTGTTCTTCAAAAAGGCTATGTACTTGGAGTCATACAAGCCTATAATTTACCTATTTCCTGGTCTTGATTGTTGGGTGAAAACTTCAACTCCTGACATTGACCCATCTCAGATCAAAGAAGACAAGAAGGGACCAGCAGAAGAGAAAAGGAATAAAGGCGGGTTTGAGCCTCCTAAAGCAAAGCACACATCAAGGATGGCTACAATAACTTGTAGTAATTGCAAGTTGCAGGGCCACAAATACACAAGTTATGCAAAGCCATTGAGGCCAGATCTGCAAATTAGGAAGAACAAACACATGGTATGTTCTTTTTGACTTCCTTCTCTGTCTCATCATTCATTAAGTATTACTGAAATTTATCCAACAAAAATAATTGCAGGAAAACAGGACATCCCCTGCATGGCAGCAAGGTGGAAGCTCAACATCTGGTACAACAACTCCTAGGGGTGCAGGCTCTACATCTGCTTCAAGGGGTTCATCTGCTGCTTCTTCAAGGGGCAACTCTACTAGAGTTGCTGCTACATCTGCTAGAGCTGCTAGTTCATCTGCTGGAGCTGCAAATTCTTCTCCTTCTGGTGCTGGTACTGCTGCTACAAGGAGAGGTGCAAAAACAGGTGAAAGAAGCTTCAATCCTCCAAGAACTACTGCAGAAGCTTCAACTAGCCAGCCAACAGGAAATAGGTCCAAAAGGAAAAGATACATGAGCAATAGGATGGAGGGGTACTTCTATGCCAGGGGGAACTACTGAGAGTTCTTGTTTGACCATGTATCCAAGTGCATGTGTGCTCCATCAGGCACTAGAGCACTTTATCTATGCCAAGACTAAATTTGAACTTATGTAATGCTATGTTGAACCTATGTGTGGCACTAAGAACTACTGTTGTGTATTGCTATGTTGAACCTATGTATACATCTTGGTTTTGTGCTATGAGGAACTAATATCTATAATTCTTGTGTACTGATCATCATATATATATATATATGTAATTCTATGCTTGCACTGCCATATTTACTCTGTACTGCTATGTTGTTTGCCTGATCATCACATTCTGTGCATAATAATAATGTCGTAAGTTCCTGGTATACTCATGCCATAAGTTACTAGTATGTCACCACATTCTGTGCCCAATAATTTGACTATCACACCAGTTTCACCTGGACTGATATAAATATAATACAAGAGACTGTACTGCAAATTAAGTTCAAATTCATGCCATAAGTTCAAATTCTAGACTTGAAGATAAACTGCATAATTCAGTACAAATTTAACCATTACAACAGTACAATGCACTTCTAGTTAGGTCTGATTATTCAGTGCAACAGAGCACAACTACACCAATACAATACCACATTACATAATTAAAACTCATCACAAATCTCCTTCAACTTCTTGATCTTGTCCTTGTAGCCATGCTTCTGTTTCAGCAAATCAGAAATGATGTACTCCAGCCTTTTCTTTTCTTCCTTTAGTTGGTCTTTCTCTGTGAGCACTTGGTCTCTCTCTACCACAAGCTTATCCCTCTCCTTCTCTGCCTTTGCCCTGAGTAATTGACGTAGATTTGTGCAACCATGGCCTGCCAGCTTCTTCTCCATCTCCTCTTTCAGATCACTAAGAGCCAACCTAGCATTGCCCAGCTGAGTAATCGCCTCCTCCTTGTCAGCCACCATCTTTGCAAAATCAAGTTTGAAAAATCTCAGCTCTTCCTCCATCTTCCTCTTTTCTCCAACTAATTTGAAATTGTGGTCACCAAGCATAACATTGTCTCTCACCGTGTCCTCATTTTCTTTGTCATACATGCTCCACAATTCAGTTAGGCAGAACTGCAAAGCCACTGACCACTCAGGGTCTATCCACTCTAGATAGTTGCACTTTAGTTCAGGCTGAAATTCAGAAAAAATATTGTCAATCATACTACAAAAGAGATGTTCTCAATAAAAAATTGTAACCATTTAAGAGAAGAAACAATTATGAAAGCCTATAAAAATTAATATGTGCTGTCAATAAGAAATTATTGTCAATTTTAACAGCATATAACCTAAATATATGTTGTCAATAATTATAACAACAACTATATTGTGTCCACCAAATTATTTAATATAGCATAATTTCCTACTGGCATTAACAATTTTGTACACTACTAAATTATTTAGAGCATAATTTCCAACTGCCAGAGCATCATTTCCTACTGTCAGAGCATAACCACAAAATTATATCCAACTATGGGCAGTGACAATTCTTTACACTAATAAGTAGAGCAAAATTTCCTTGTGGCAATTGAATGGAGCAGAAACTAACTAAGATTAACTAATTACAATACTAAGCAACATACCTTCTCCTGACCACAAGCAAGAAAACATCGGCCAGTGTCAGTAGATTGAAATGCTACTAGCCTGAGGCAAGGCTCTCGATGCAGACAGCGAGAGGATAGCTCATAAGCAATGCCACTCCATTCATAGCATGGGATTGTCCTGGGAAGCTAAAACCCCAAGAGATTGAACAAATCAGCGAGTTGGTAAGAAATCCCCAAGTCAAGAACCCTAACCCTAAATGCTGGAATCCCCAAATGAACGTACCTGGCTAGTCACTCACTCATCGTCCAAAGAAGAAGAGCTTGACCCCTCGCTCCAAGAAACCATGGCGGAGTGGCGGACGGTGGCGGCACCGGCGGTCGTCGAGGTCGAGACAGAGCGGTCGGATGTGCTCTGGTGCGGTCTGGTCCGACCAGCGACCCGCGCGGCCCACTAATAAATGGGCGTGGAAATGGCCGTCACCCTCCGTCAGCTCGCACCACATAGACCCGACAGGTGGGTCCCACCTGTCGATTTCACTGTTTCCGCGGCCAAATCAGCCCATCAGTGCTCCGCGTTACCGATTAGTCTCAGAGTCGGTGACATGGCTCAAATCTGGTACTGACCGGTTACCCTAGCCCCAAGTGTGGTGGTTCTAGGCAAATAACTCATTTATCTATTGTCATAGAGCATCTCCACTCGTTGGAGCCCCCCAGGGGCGTTTCTTCTGCCGAATGAAGCCTGCGCCGGCGGTAATCTGGCCTTGGGGAGCAAAATCTCCCAGCGGTGGCCTCCCCAAGGAGCCACCTCGCCGCCACTTGTCCTCCCAGCATTGGTGGGGGGAGAAAAGGAGGAGAGATAGGTGGTTGGTGGGGGAGAAAAGGAGGAGTGGTGGGCGGTTGGTGGGGAAGAAAAGGAGGAGAGAGAGAGCGCATGGCCCTTTTTGCATGCAAAAGATCCTTGTCCAAAACTAGTGCTAATCGATGTCCTGGGGGCGTGACTGGGATCATTTTTGTCCGCCGGCGGTAAAAAAAGGCTCCTGGGGGCGTGGGTCGAGATGCTCTTATTTTTGTTAACCACAAAAATATCATCTCCCAAGTAAACTGAGTGCCTCAAGATGGGCACATGGCTTACTTTCAGATATATCCCGCGCACCCGCCATTGTTGTTTACGATGTACATCACACAATTCTGTCCTCCGCCTCCCAGGCACATGGCTTCCCACAGCCGCCTGCACCTCCATTTGCACGTGCTCTCCATCGGTCGGCTGATGCCTCCTCCACCACCTCAATCCAAACCCGACACCTCCACCACCGGCACCTCGATGACGGACGCGCCCCCACCACCTCGGCATCGGCCGCATCGACATCACCTCGACATCGGCGACCAGATCAAGGTAAGCCACTCCATTTTCTCTTTTTTCCTATTACTTTATTATTAATTAGCACTATATTTTGTATGTATGAAAAATATTAAAGCATGGAGCTTTTTTTTAGATAGTATGTTTGCATTCAAACCACAAAATAACATAAAGTCCTTGACCCAAACAAACACACCCTAACACACGCACAAAGAACCAGAATAGCAAAGAGCACCCTAAAACAACCACTAAAACACGAAGTGTTGGGGAATGTAGTAATTTCAAAAAAATTCCTACGCACATGCAAGATCATGGTGATGTATAGCAACGAGAGGGAAGAGTATCGTCCACATACCCTCGTAGACCGTAAGTAGAAGCGTTATGAGAATGCGGTTGATGTAGTCGAACGTCTTCACGATCCGACCGAACCAAGTACCGAACAAACGACACCTCAGAGTTCAGCACATGTTCAGCTCGATGACGTCCCATGAACTCCGATCCAGCAGAGCTTCACAGGAGAGTTCCATCAGCATGATGACGTGTTGACGGTGATGATGTTGCTACCGACGCAGGGCTTCGCCTAAGCACCGCTACGATATGATCGAGGTGGATTATGGTGGAGGGGGGCACCACACACGGCTAAGGGATCAATGATCAACTTGTGTGTCTTGAGGTGCCCCCCTGCCCCCGTATATAAAGGATGGAGGAGGGGAGGCCGGCCAGCCCCTAGGGCATGCCAGAAGTGTGGAGTCCTACTAGGACTCCCTACCTCCCATATGGAATAGGAAAAGGGGAAGGGAAAAGGAGAAGGAAGGAAGGGGGCGCCCCCCTTCCCTAGTCCAATTCGGACCAGACCATGGGGAGGGGTGCGGCCACCTTTTGAGGCCTTTCTCTCCTTTCCCGTATGGCCCATTAAGGCCCAATACGAATTCCCATAACTCTCCCGTACTCCCAAAAATACCTGAATCACTCGGAACCTTTCCGATGTCCGAATATAGTCGTCCAATATATCGATCTTTACGTCTCGACCATTTCAAGACTCCTCGTCATATCCCCGATCTCATCCGGGACTCCGAACTACCTTCGGTACATCAAATCACATAACTCATAATACAAATCGTCACCGAACATTAAGCGTGCGGACCCTATGGGTTCGAGAACTATGTATACATGACCGAGACACATCTCCGGTCAATAACCAATAGCGGAACATGGATGCTCATATTGGCTCCTACATATTCTACGAAGATCTTTATCGGTTAAACCGCATAACAACATACGTTGTTCCCTTTGTCATCGGTATGTTACTTGCCCGAGATTCAATCATCGGTATCTCAATACCTAGTTCAATCTCGTTACCGGCAAGTTTCTTTACTCATTCCATAATACATCATCCTGCAACTAACTCATTAGTTACAATGCTTGCAAGGCTTATAGTGATGTGCATTACCGAGAGGGCCCAGAGATACCTCTCCGACAATCGGAGTGACAAATCCTAATCTCGAAATACGCCAACTCAACGAGTACCTTCGGAGACACCTGTAGAGCACCTTTATAATCACCCAGTTACGTTGTGACATTTGGTAACACACAAAGTGTTCCTCCGGTAAATTGGAGTTGCATGATCTCATAGTCATAGGAACATGTATAAGTCATGAAGAAAGCAATAGCAACATACTAAATGATCAAGTGCTAAGCTAACGGAATGGGTCAAGTCAATCACATCATTCTCCTAATGATGTGATCCCGTTAATCAAATGACAACTCATGTCTATGGCTAGGAAACTTAACCATCTTTGATTCAACGAGCTAGTCAAGTAGAGGCATACTAGTGACACTCTGTTTGTCTATGCATTCACACATGTATCAAGTTTCCGGTTAATACAATTCTAGCGTAAATAATAAACATTTATCATGAAATAAGGAAATGAATAATAACTTTATTATTGCCTCTAGGGCATATTTCCTTCATGAAGATCTCTGGAGCTCCGTTGTCATCATCCCTGAACCTTGCGAGAAGACCCCTGCATCACAAGACTCTGGAACCAGACCCAAACAGGTCATCATTTTCAACCACATACGACATAATCACCACCACGCTGCTCCCCCTTATCTTCCCTCTGATGCCAAAAATATAAGGACACACATGTGCATCCAATACGCCCGCTCCAGCCTTCGTCGATTGTTGCTTTCTGTACCACTATATGCACCCCTTGTATAAGGATGTAGTGTGTATGGAATTGCAACTGAACACATTGGCAACTTATGGGTGGATTTTCACAGATAAGAGAAATGCATTTTCTACGCCTACTTCGCCTTGCTCGTCATCCCTTGAATAAATATTAGCAGGTTCGATAGGATCCTGTGGCAATCTTTGTTTACACAATGCAACTAAAATGAACATCCGATTTAAAAGAATTCTTGTTATTTATCCTTCATCAAGGTCAAAAAAACTTAATTGGAAGCACTAGATACTTGGGTATTGGATATCAATACAAAACTAGCAACACTTCTAACTAATCCTCTTCCGAAGAAGGATGCTAAGGATATTATCATGCATACTAACATGCATAACATAATCTTTGATACATTGACAAATTCAAGCACACATAAGTATATATATTTCTACAAAACATTCATTCCAAAAGACTAAATTGTAAGGCTCATCACATACTTCTAACTAAATAATGCATGACATGCATAGCTTAAATGAAATAGCTATTTTATTTACTAGGAATGGAGTTTAGCACCGCGACCAGCGTCGGGATAAAAGAATCAGGCAGGGTGTACAAGCATGCAGTAAGCATGGGATACAACAATGCAGGGCAGCTCAACCCCGTCACCACCATAACCACAATAGTGCCGAACAATGCGGGTGGAGCCGCTTGGGGTGGTCTCGGGGCCCGTCGGGACAGCGTGGGTGAGGCACGCGTTTGAAGAGGAGAGAGAAGAGAAGCAGGCTACAGATTCGAGCAAGTACAATAGTGACATAGCCCAAATGTTGTAATCTAGAATAAGCCAGAACCAAATAAAACTCCCAAGTTGTGAATGGATTGTTCGTGTAGTCATGTCTTCATTGTGAATTGTGAGCGCTAAATCACTATTTTCCAACCATCTGTTGTTCATTATTATAAGGTAGAATGTAGTAGCACTTGTGTTTGGTATTGTTGGCCTGTTACTTTTGTCTTCAGAACTGAGATCGTTTCCTTCACTGAGAAGGAACAAAAGGCAAACATTTGTTGATTGATAGTGCAATTGGAGACAAACATGATGACTGGTAACAATGGCGACATGTCCTTTTCTCCCAATTATATCCAGGAAGTTAATCTCCAGAAGCAACAAACATTGATATGAGCCATGATAGTACAGTTTTAAAATGATCAGACCAACAATAGGTGATAGCTAACTTGTACATGCTAGTGCTCTGTGATTGTATAGCATTGTTAATTCCAAAAAAAGTACATGATCTCTTCATTTATTTATGCTTGGCCATGTGATTTACACCTCTGGTCTTAAAGAGATTGTTTGATATTGTCAAAAACTCGTTTGTCGCTTGCCGTCTAGCCATAGATGTATCTTCGAAAGATGTAATTGTGGTTGTAATATGCTGCAGCTCCTTGCTACTATTGCCTTCTTTTTCCATATGGTTGAAAATGTAACAAAAATTGTATGTATATAGTCAACAATCTGCAAAAACAAAACCCAAGAACTCTCCAATCATGCATGACGTGCCTTGGTTCGTAAATAATACCGCTCTCTTTGGTTTCCTCCATTCTCTCAGCACTTACTCTAGCATTCTGTTTTTTCATATGAGAACTTGGCAGCACAACTAGTAGGACAAAGCACACATACTGGTTTCAGAACAGCTGGACAATTTATAATGGTTATCAGGTCACACATAACAGATGCGGTTGTTAGATTCATGCATTCTATCTAGAGTTGTGTCGTTACAAAAACTCCATGTTGTCAATAAGATAGATTTTTTTACCAAAACGCCATCAATTAAACTATCATGTTGATGGAGCACATTTTTATTCACAGTTAGAAATAATAAATGATTAACATCGAGCTGTGTATTGTTGTTCCCTGAAGCAACTATTGTCTATCTATTGTTTGTTACACCAATATAACTCCTTTCTCATTTATCACTTTGTATGCTTCGGAAGATCACATGCTATAATCTAGAATAAGCTGGTACAAAATAAATCATTTTTTTGGATTTCCATATGTTTCCATACATGTTATAATCTAGAATAAAGAAGTAGTAACTAGTAAGTAAACTAGCGCGTTGGGTGACTGTTTTCCATCCATATGTTGTTCATCTACTACCTCTATAAAAAGAAGAGAGGGGGAAGATCCAAACAATCAGACTCATCCATCAACAATATCTAATGGCCCTTAAAACTTCCATGGCTAACGCAACAAACCACGCATTAAGCCACTATCCATCCATCGATAACCCTGCCCCATCGTTCAGAAAAAAGCAAACAACGCACACCCCCATGTCCTCTCGCCCCGCCCGCGCGACCTCGACCTCTCGCCCCCTCCTCCTCTCGCGCCGTTCGCCGCCCCACCGTTCCTCTCGCAGCCGTTAGTCGCCTGAGCCACCAGCCACGCCCTTCGCCGCTGGAGCCGCCCGCCACGCCCTTCGCCACCGGAGCCGCCCTTCACTGGGGTAGCCCCATTACTGGGAGTCCGGGGACGAGGAGGACAACGTCGACTACGAGGACGAGGAGCACCGAGAGGCCAGACATCGTATGATCCGCACCGTGCCGACCGTCGACTGGTTCGATGTTGAGGGCAACGAGGTATCCGACGCGCAGCCGCTCGAGGACCCCGAGGTGAGCGCCGCTCTGCTACCGGTGCGCCTGTTTTCCCTCCTGCGTCCTTTGATTCCGTATGCAGCGAGGTGTTTGACGCTTGTTGTTCATGTCGCACGCGTGAAATGTCATGAGAGCGGTGACTGCCGTTTGCTGCTGATTTTGATTAGCTTCAGCGTCTTCTATTGGATTGGAGAATAGCGAATCTACACATCCTTATGGTTCAAGATGGCCATTCTTGGGCAAGGGGATACATATTTTGCGTTAGATCAGAAACATCAATTGTTTTCTTCCTTCATGCAAATTTCCATTGCATCATAGAGAGTGCATTCTTTGGGAAAGTAGTGGCTGCACCCACTTTCGGTGCACCCACGGTGCACCCACGCAAAAAACATATCAAAACATTTCGAAAAAATATGAAACTTCGTGGAAATGATGATCAACAAATGTTATGAGGGCTTGCCAAATTTGGTGGGTCAAATAACATTCGAGAAGCGCTCTACAAAAAGACAAAATTGCAAAATCTACTCAAACAATGCACGTACATTTTGACTAATTTTCAGTGATTTTGTCTTTTTTGTAGAGAGCTCCTCGAATGTTATTTGGCCACCAAATTTTTCAAGCCCCCATAACATTTGTTGATGATCATTTTCACAAAGTTTCAGATTTTTTCGAAATGTTTTGATATGTTTTCTTGCGTGGGTGCGCCGTGGGTGCACCTTGCATCATATTGTGTTCGGTGCCATTGCCCACTGGACACCCATTTGCAAAAAATCTTGACCGGCCAAAATGGCTCACCAGGTAGCAGATGCAGACCTTGGTGCCATTGTGTTCCAGAAATTGGATGTTGGAAATACCGGCATTTCAAAACGCGAGCACATAGTGAAGACGGGTCTGTCAACAACCTCCATCCTTGTTTGGCAAGGATAGCAAGATTGAAAAGGGCCATGTCACGGAAGCCCATACCACCAAGCGCCTTAGGTGTAGTAAGCCACTCCCAAGAGCGCCAATGCAATTTCCTTTTCCCATCTTCACGGCCCCACCACTCATCAGCAATAATCTGACGAAACTTCTCGCAAATATCAACAGGAAATTGAAAGCAGCTCATAATATATGTAGGAATAGCTTGAATAATGGACTTTAGTGAAGCTTCTTTTCCTGCTCTAGAAATTGTTCGTTCATACCATGCAAAAAATACTAGCCCAAGCACGATCAAGCAAAAACATGAAATAATTAGTCAGAGATTTTCCTATTTCGGTAGGCATACCAAGATAGTAGTCATTTAAAGCTTCATTTGAGATCCCCAACAGATTTTTAACTCGCTGTTTGACATGCTCCGGACAATGCTTCCCAAAGAACAAAGAAGATTTATCCTTGTTGACCAACTGCCCGGAACCCTGACAGTAAAGATTCAAAGTAGACTCCAAAACCTCCCCACTATGTGTATCATTCCGTGCAAAGAAGATACTGTCATCGGCAAAAAGAAGATGTGAGATAGGTGGGCCTAGTCGGCAATTCTTAATACCATGTAGCTCGCCGCAATTCTCCTTCTGAAACAACAGACTTGACAAACCTTCAGTACACAAGAGGAACAAATGAGGGCTGATTGGGTCACCTTGTCGGATACCTCTAGAGGGTACAACTGGATTAGTAAGTTCTCCATTAACCCTGACAGCATAGCAAACATTAGTGACACATCTCATAACAAAAGCAATCCATCTCGGAGCAAAACCCAGCTTGGAGAGACAGCCATGAAGATAGTCCCATTGAACGTGATCATAGGCCTTCATCATATCAATCTTCATCACAAAGAATTGTTGCTTAGCTCGTTGTTTACGAATAGTGTGTAGGAACTCATATGCAATAAGAGTGTTGTTTGTAATCAAACGCCCAGGAACAAAGGCACTTTGTAAATCAGAAATAACAACGGGCATTAGAGCAGTTGTTTTCACAGCCATGCTACACTTTATCTACACCGACAAGCCGCCTTGCGTCGAAGACTATGTGGACTTCTTGGCAAATCATGTACTACAACGACGAAAATGTGTAGGAGTAGAGATTTTGGAACAGTTGGATAATTTATAATAGTGTTGTCACACAAAACAAATGCAATTGCCACATTCATGCAATCCCTGTGTCAACTTCATGAAATTGTTATTCATGCATTCCTTGTCCTTGTTTCCATCTTTTCGAAATCCATGCAACAAGATATAATATATTTTTTATACCAAAACACCATCAAGTAGACTATCTCTTGTTGATGGTGCACATATAATCAAAATTACGATCTAAATATTTAGCATATGTTGTCAATTGTTGCTTTAGCAACAACAACAAAACTGCAACCCTAGAATTCTTTTGCAATACCTTGATGGCACATGCTTTTCTCTAGACTTGTTTAGGAGAAAAAGCTTTGTTCCTCAAATTTTCATCTTACTTTAGAGGGGGAAAAAGCAGCACATCATTCAAACTAGAGCTGAGTTATAAAGTATGACCTTATAGTACTAATCTTATTACGCAACTAGTTTTGATAAATCAAGCAAACAACCATATCAATAAATTTGCGAGATGGGAATTATTATTTGTTACTCTCTCCATTCCAGAATATAAGAGGACCAATTTTCAGTCAAACATATATGCGTTTTTGCAAGGAACAGGAGCGAAGGTAAGGGGGGACGGGCGGGGGGCAGCCCCCCCCCAATGGCTGCACCGTACTGAAGTACCGTAGCGTAGGTCCCAGGTAGATTAGGCAAGGCCAATTTTTTTGAGCAACTGCACCCTTTATTAAACGTTCAAACACATGGGGATAAAGATGATATCGGGCAAAATACTAAGCCACACATGGCGCCCGGGGCTAAGAGAGGCAGCTGCCTTTGCTAAAGCATGTGCCTCTCCGTTATGCTTCCTATTCTCATGAAGAAACTTTACATCCTGGAAATGACTCCTCTCGTGCTTGATATCTTGTAAGATAGAAAAGTATCGGCAAGGAACTTCGTCTTGTATGTTCATCACTACCTCCAAGCAATCTGAGGCCAAACATATGGATTGAACCTGCAAATCCAAGGCGAGAGAGAGGGCCTCGCAACATGCCTGTGCTTCGAGTATAGTTGGGTCGAGGCGGCCTTCATAGATGATGGCCGAGGCACCCAAGTAGTTTCCTCGTTTGTCCCTGCAGATCACTGCTGCAGCTGCGCGGTCTCCGATCTTTGAAAAGCATGCATCAACATTCAGTTTAACATCATGGTGCTCAGGCGGGAGCCACGCATGCGAAGGTGAATCCCCCTGGCCACTTCTAGTCACATGCAGGTCCCTGGAAATCACATGCAGGTCCCCTGAAGTTACATGTAAGTCCTTGGGACGTGGTTTCTTGTACGACATCATCTCGAGCTCTGCTAGAAACTTATCAACGAAAATATGGGTACTTAGTGGACTCTGGTACTGATCGTCATGGATGGCACGACGTCTCGCCCACCATATGGCCCACATTGTCACTAATACCCGTGCTAGGTCGACCGAACACTACAAGAAATATGTCAACTTATGACCTTCTGTCAGTGACCCTCGAAGAATTGGTCATAAATTTATGACCATTTTAGACCAATTGGTCAAAAGCTGTTCAGGGGGCTTCAAACCCTAAACCATTGCGACCATTTTGGTCAGAAAGGTCGTAATTTCCTTACACGAAATGGTCACAAAGCAAACAGTGCTAGTCCGCTGCCTTATTTATAGTTGTTAATGACCAATATAGATGGTCATAACCTTGTAGATTGTGGTGGGTTGTGATGACTAGGCGCCATCTCATCAGTTTTGCCTATGTGTCATGTCCATGTGGCAGTTTTTGCCCTAGGTTGTGAAGCAACCTATATTTCTATCATTCCCAAAATTCCCAAAAAAATCTCATAAATTCTTTGGGTCATATCTTCATCAAATATGTAAAAATCCTTCCTTGCCTAGTTCAAAACTAATTCAATAATATTCATTTTCCTATTATGTTCACAACAACACTTTATGAAGGAAGTGCTATTTATATATTCTTGATTGCCCTACGAATTTTTGGGCACTCTTTCCTATCCAAATTATTACTGCATGACAAAATTCAGCTCCATTTGCCTAGAAAATCTTCCTCGGCAAATTTCCAAAGTTTTTGTCCACCTAGAAGCATTGTGAAGGAAGTACCTTTTTTATATCTCTAAATGACATGAAATTTATACAGTTTCTTCATATGCCCAAATTATCACGCTCCTCCAAATTGCAGCTCAGTCAAATCATTTATGTGAGCCCAGGTTCAATTTATATTTTACGGCCAAATTGGCACGTTGCAAAGCAAGTGTTATATAGACCCCTCCTATTACCCTCAAACTTTTCGGGCACTCTTCCATACCCAAATCATTGCCACATGATAATATTCAGCTCAATTTTCCTAGTAAATCTTTCTCGGGAAATTTCCAAAGTTTCTACCTCGAGAGAAGCTTTGTGAAGTAAGTACTAGCTAGGCTTACCCAAATGATCTGAAAATTGACCAGCGCATGACCATACCTAAGTAACTTACCTACACCAATTTTGAGCTCATTTCATTCATCCAATCTCTCTCACTAGTTTTCCCAAGTTTCTGTCCATAGAAGAGCATTGTGAAGGAAGTACTACTTTGGCATGTCCAAATGGTATCAATTTTCTACAATGCTTTACTATGCCCAAATAACCATCATCCACAAAATTTCAGCTCAATCCATTCATTATTTTGAGCCCAGCTTCAACATTCATATCTTTGTCCAGCGTGGTACTTTGCAAAGCAAGTACCACCTAGGATCCTCCTTTTGAGCTAAAACTTTGTGAAGACATTCTCCTTAGTAGATGATCATCCTCAGCCAAAACTCACGCCCATTGGCCATGTGCATTTCCCGTACCGCTAATCAAACACTTGGCTGCTAATTCATGTTTGAGCATCGATCGGTCTTCTCGTGAGAATCTTATGTTGTAATTTTCTTCCTAGCACCAACCTGGGGAGTGCCCAACCCACTAGACATGCCTAAGCCGCCCAGAACACATGGCAACATTACGGTCACGCGGTGACCACGCGACGGGCATGCGAGTTTACGCGCTCTAGAGTTGAGGCCCTCGACCACCGCCCAAACCTCGACGTATCGCCACCAAACCATGTATTTATGATTAAATAGGTCCTTATGTAACTAGAAATGATTTTTGGAAAAAATAAATAGCAAACTATGAGGCAGCTGCAGTTCAAATTTGACCCGCTTCCAACTGAATCGGCGGAAATTTGTCTTTTTCACGAGAGGTGGATCAAATTTTTTTACACCCAACCATTTTGTCAATTGTGCATTAAATATGGCCTAGTATTTTATAAAAATGATTCGGTCCAATTTTGCAACAATTATTTGGTAGTTCCTTCACAAAAAAACCTCCTTTCGGGCACTCGAAAAATGGAAAATGGTTTTTTCGTCCAATGAAAATGAAAACTTCCTTAGGCAACATTGTTTGCCATTCCAATATGCACCCTTGTGCACAATATGAGATCATTTGAACAAACTATGCCATGAATGTGGCCATACGATTGATCATTTGGCTTGAAAGCCATTGATCTCCACACATGATAGCTCGTTTCTGAGAACACTTTTTTAAAATAACTGCCGTATTACAAGTTTGTTATTTTTCCTAGGAACTTGGCCACATATGATGACACAATGCGAAGGTTTCCCAATTTTTTGATTTTTTTTTGAATTTTTTATACCCGTTTCAAAATGTGGTCAAAACGGCGGGAATGACCGTTCCTAGTGGTTGAATCTTAGAATTTTTTTGGTGTTTCTCTGATTAAATAGATACTTATGTACCTAGAAATGATTTTTGAAAAAAATAAATAGCAAACTATGAGGCAGCTGCAGTTCAAATTTGACCCGCTTCCAGCTGAATCGGCGGAAATTTGTCTTTTTCACGAGAGGCGGATCAAAAATTTTTACACCCAACCATTTTGTCAATTGTGCATTAAATATGGCCTAGTATTTTATAAAAATGATTCGGTCCAATTTTGCAACAATTATTTGGTAGTTCCTTCACAAAAAAACCTCCTTTCGGGCACTCGAAAAATGGAAAATGGTTTTTTCGTCCAACGAAAATGAAAACTTCCTTAGGCAACATTGTTTGCCATTCCAATATGCACCCTTGTGCACAATATGAGATCATTTGAACAAACTATGCCATGAATGTGGCCATACGATTGATCATTTGGCTTGAAAGCCATTGACCTCCACACATGATAGCTCGTTTCTGAGAACACTTTTTTAAAATAATTGCCGTATTACAAGTTTGTTATTTTTCCTAGGAACTTGGCCACATATGATGACACAATGCGAAGGTTTCCCAATTTTTTGATTTTTTTTGAATTTTTTATACCCGTTTCAAAATGCGGTCAAAACGGCGGGAATGACCGTTCCTAGCTAGTGGTTGAATCTTGGAATTTTTTTGGTGTTTCTCTGATTAAATAGATACTTATGTACCTAGAAATGATTTTTGAAAAAAATAAATAGCAAACTATGAGGGAGCTGCAGTTCAAATTTGACCCGCTTCCAACTGAATCGGCGGAAATTTGCCTTTTTCACGAGAGGTGGATCAAAATTTTTTACACCCAACCTTTTTGTCAATTGTGCATTAAATATGGCCTAGTATTTTATAAAAATGATTCGGTCCAATTTTGCAACAATTATTTGGTAGTTCCTTCACAAAAAAACCTCCTTTCGGGCACTCGAAAAATGGAAAATGGTTTTTTCGTCCAACGAAAATGAAAACTTCCTTAGGCAACATTGTTTGCCATTCCAGTATGCACCCTTGTGCACAATATGAGATCATTTTAACAAACTATGCCATGAATGTGGCCATAAGATTGATTATTTGGCTTGAAAGCCATTGATCTCCACACATGATAGCTCGTTTCTGAGAACACTTTTTTTAAAATAATTGCCGTATTACAAGTTTGTTATTTTTCCTAGGAACTTGGCCACATATGATGACACAATGCGAAGGTTTCCCAATTTTTTGATTTTTTTTGAATTTTTTATACCCGTTTCAAAATGCGGTCAAAACGGCGGGAATGACCGTTCCTAGCTAGTGGTTGAATCTTGGAATTTTTTTGGTGTTTCTCTGATTAAATAGATACTTTTGTACCTATAAATGATTTTTGTAAAAAATAAATAGCAAACTATGAGGCATCCGCAGTTCAAATTTGACCCCCTTCCAACTGAATCGGTGGAAATTTGTCTTTTTCACCAGAGGTGGATCAAAACTTTTTACACCCAATAATTTGGTCAATTCTGAATTAAATATGGCCTAGTATTTTAGAAAAATGATTTGGTCCAATTTTGCAACAAATATATTATAGGTCCTTCAGAAAAAACTTAGTTTGGACACTCAAAAAATGATTAAAAATAGCTAGAAAGATCAGAAATGCATACAAATTGGTGCTCATCCATAAAATGTGGTCTAGCTTGAGTGAAAATTTGTATAATGCCCTTTTGCAAAATATTTTTGATAGTTGCTTCACAAAATAGCTCTATCTTTAGTATTTGGAAATTATTTTAAATCACAGATTTCTCGGACCAATCAGAACACTTCTCACGGATCACCCCACTCTATGTGATCTGAACCGTCCATACCAGGCGAATCCAACGTCTCTCACTCTACTCCTCAGCGGGCCAACCTAAACCCTAACTCCACTCCTCTCCCCTCTCTCCCCTGATTCAGATCCACTCGCAGCCGCCACCTACCTCCCGCCCCCGATTCAGATCCTCTCTCTCTCCCCGATCCAGATCGACGCCACCTCCCTCCCTCTCTCTCTCGCTTCCCGTCGCCGGCGGCGGCGCCCTCCTTCCCTCACCCTCTCCTCCTCCCCTCCTCACGGCGCGTCCACCACACCATGAATCCCGGCGACCCACCCCGTCTCCGTGCCCGCCTCGGCAACCACCTCCGCTGCGCCGGCTCATCCACCCCTTCTCCCCGTCCCATCCATGTCCGCGCTGGCTCCGTCTCTGTCTCCTTTCGTGGGAGGTGACCCGCACCCGGCCCCGCGGCGGGGAAGGGGCGGCGGAGGCCTCGTGTAGATCCCATCGGGATCCCGTCAGGATCACGACGCGGACGCGTGCCCAGACGCCATGACCCGTCTCCCTCCCCTCCTCTAATCAGGAAGGAGAGGCCAGGCACCGGCCATGAACTCACTCTGCCCGGGAGGCCGCTCGCCATCAAGGTCACCCCCACCCCCTCTTGGATCTGCTCTTCCTCCTTTCCCTTCCCTTCCCTAACACGCGCCATTTTCTTCCTCACGCAAGGTTGCAGGCGATTCGATCAGGTCCGGGAGCTGGCGGACATGCTAACCCGCGAACCCGTCATGCAGCGCGCCTTCCTCCCCAAGGAGCGGCCTGCTCGGTCGTCGGTGGGTACGCGCAGTGGCCCGAAGGGGCGCATGCTCGCTCCAAGCGCGAGGGGGGATGCGCCGGATCTCGCGGGGCAAGTGCGCCAGCGACCTGAGGTATACTTCCTTCACTTCCTGATCTGGAGACGTCCCTGTTTGAGCTTATACCAAAGAGACGTCCCTGTTTGAGCTGAAGTTTATATCCAAATAGGACGATTGAGATGTCACTTGAGCTACTAGACAGGCAGGATTAGTCTATGTGTGTACTAATTCAGCTACTAGATATAGATAGGAGTGCAACATGATTACATTGACTAGTATGTACGCGTAGGTACTACTGTATCTGGTTGGCATTGAAGTCAACTTAGAAGACCAACGATTTTTCTACCTCGGTCAGGAGTATTATGCCTAGACAGGGCATGGTTTCTCAATCAAGTTTCTTGCTGCACACACTACATTCTAAATAGATTTATTAACTTGATCTTAGAGCTATTTATGCAACAATATCACAAAACTGACAGTGATGTGAATTTGTTAAGGGAGGTAGCTGCTTTTATGTGATCAGAGGCATAAACAGTGCAGTTTTAATTTTCCAGTATGTCTTTGAGGTAATAATGTCATGGAAGTCCTTGGTAATACTCATATGAGTGCTTAGTATACTCACATCATGGTCTACACGGTGTCAGTTATCAACTAGCTGTAACCCATATTAGTGCTTAGTATACTCATGAAAAGGGTTATTTCTCCACCTGGAGTTCACGGTTTATGCAGCAGCTGTTCTTCTACCAATCTGTTGCTCGATTGTGTTGTGGATTCATATGATATTGGTGTACACTCAATTTGGTTATTTCTTGCTAGTTCTGCTACTAGTTGTTGTGTAATCCTAGTACTACAGGTGGATCAATCTCCCCCTCCCTCTCACCCCCGTCTCTGTCTCTGCAGGTAGGACAGGAGGAACAGCGACAAGCGACGGGATGAAGCCCGGCCATGGAAACCCACCGCAGCCTTCAAGACCTCGACGGCGGTCGGTGCTATGGTATGAATCCTTCCTCCACTTCAAGACCTCTACGTATGGCGGTGGGCAGCACGCGCGCGCATTGCACTCTTCCTCTTGCTCTGTTCCTGGGCTGATGCTGGCGGCGGTGCAGGGGATCCTGATCAACATGCAGTTCCCGGGGCCGCAGATCGACGCCGTCACCAACGACAACATCGTCATCAACGTCTTCAACAACCTGATCTGATATTGTTCTGAGATCCAGTGGCATCTCTATCCTCTTACAACTAATAACATTTTTTTAACTTCTTTTGGCCGTGCTTTCACTTTCACTACAGACCAGATCAGTGGTGAACGAAAGAAACAAGTGCACAACTAGTATCAGTGGGCTTGTATTTTTCTTGTGTAGCTGCTCTGCACTTGTTGTACAGCAAGTTGATCACTATCTACCTTGCTGGGAATTTTCACTTTATATAAAAATTTAAGAGGCAAATGCTGGGAGTTCCAGTCTTGTCTGATGGCTAGGAACTCAACTCTGCTTCTTGTTGTTGGAGTTTCAGGCTTGTTGCATAGTTCGTAGCTTCAAGTGTACTCTGGCTTCTAGCCGCAGTGCACTACAAATTATTATAGAATTACAAAGTGTACACAACATTGCACCTTACACATTCTTCTCTTGTGAAATCAAATGCCATGACTGGGCATTCTTTTATCAACTTGTTGTACACTTGCTCTGCTTTAGGTTACTGTCACTAGTAGAAAACAGGGCTATGGTCCAGGCCGGCTCAGCCCATTAGTCTCGGTTCAGTCTAGAACCGGGACTAATGTGAGCATTGGTCCCGGTTCGTGCGGCTAAGGCATTAGTCCCGGTTCATCTAGACCTTTTGGTCCCGGTTGGTAGAATGAACCGGGACCAATGGGCCTCGCTCCTGGCCCACAACCATTGGTCCCGGTTCGTGCCACAAACCGGGACTAAAGATTAGACCTTTAGTCCCGGTTTGAGGCACGAACCAGGACTAATGGGGATGAGACCTTTAGTCCCGGTTCGTGCCACGAACCGGTACTAAAGGTCCCATTTTCAAACTATACCCCCCCGGTGGATCGCCTTTTCAGTTTTAAAAAAAATAAAAGAAAATGATGGAAATGTCAAAAAAATAAAAGAAAATAAGTTTCACATGTGATATGTGGTCTAGTTGTTGGGAAAATTTACAAATATGAATTTCGACTTTATTTACAAAATCTCTCTGGAATTTGTAAAATGGGCATAACTTTTGCCTACGAACTCGGATGAAAAAGTTTTTTATATGAAAAATCATCTACTCGAAAAGTTACATCCGATGGAGACCGCCTATGGCCTGTTTGCAAATTTCTAGAATCCTCAAATTCCAAAAGGAAAAAAAGTTATGCTCAAATTTCAGTTTTTTAAAATTTTCAGTAAATCTGGTCAAACTATGGTCAAACTACTTATTCAAGAAGTATTAGTGTTACTAAATAATTATTCAAGAATATTAGTGTTATTAAATAATTATTTCACCTTTTTTGAATTTTGGTCAAATCTGGTCAAACTGTGGTCAAACAATGGTCAAACAATGGTCAAACTACTTATTCAAAAATATTAGTGTTACTAAAAAATTATTGTTTTTTAGAACAATAGTTTTAAACTCAAGTAGTGAAATATGTGACTTCATGCTCAAGCTAAATTCCTGAGGGTTAATAGGATTGACATCTTACTATTGTCAGGAAAACAACAAGTGCAGACTTGGAAACGAGGGAGAATAGAACCCGGAAGTTAAGCGTGCTCAGGCTGGAGTAGTGAGAGGATGGGTGACCGTTCGGGAAGTGAGATGATTTGGAATGATGAGGGGTGATTAGAGATTAAATTGAGCAGTGATGACGGGTGATTAGAGATTAGAGGTTAAAATAATTCAGAAATTCGAAAATAAAAAAAATTCAAAAAAATTCAAAAAAAATTCAAAAAAATCAGGAAATTTCCTTTAGTACCGGTTGGTGTTACCAACCGGGACTAAAGGTGGACCGGCCACGTGGAGGGCCTTTAGTCCCGGTTCTGGATTGAACCGGGACTAAAGGGTCAGGGCATTAGTACCGACACTTTAGTCCCGGTTCCAGAACCGGGACTAAAGGCCCTTACGAACCGGGACTAAAGGCCCTTTTTCTACCAGTGTGTATAAATTGTGCCTTTTAACTTGATGTACATAGCATGCAATTTTTTACTGTATCACATTCACACTTGCTGTACAGTTGCTCTGCTTTAGGTTAATGTAAACATTATGCACACTTGCTCTGCTTTATGTAAACATTCACACTTGCTGTACACTTGTGCCTTTGTAAAAGAAACCAATTCATGATAAGACTTGGTGTGGCTGATGCACATAGCTACTTTCAGTACCTTGTTAACAGTGTTGAGGACAAGTTAAATCCTGTATTGGTGTCCTGTTCTTGTAAACATTATAAAGCTAAAATTCTTCTGTGTCTTGCTCATTTGATATAAACATTATGTAGAGCTCTGTTTCTTCTTCTTTTGCTTCCTGTATGTATGTATGTGTCTGACGACGAAGTTGGTTTCTTCAGAATTGATCGAGTCTGACAAAGTTGGTCTGAACATTTCTTGAAACAGGGCGAGGCCGGTGATGTCCATGTGGTGATGTCCCTGGGGTGGCGCCACTGTGCCCGACGCTTGCCCTGGTCACCGCGGTGGTGCTTCGGTGGCTTCCAGACCCTCTCCTGGATGTGGTGATGGTCACACCACAGCCGTGGTGTGGCTGAGCCTCTGCTACGGCTACAATGTCCCTCTAGTGAGCTCCTCCCCATTCCTTCTTCTCTGATGTAGCTCCTGCATGGCCTTGGCCATGATTTGGGTTGGAGGTGGGGCTGTACTAGTTGCTGCTAGATGCTGTAACCAAGCATCAACTCCTACTGGAGCTCTCTGGTGATAAATTCATGTGGTTCTAGGGTCTGTCAGTAGCTGCCCACGTGTACTTGCTTTACATATGTGCCCCTGTGATGCTCTGGTGATATGGAGTGGCTGATATCAAAATCATGGTGGTGTTGATGCTTATCTTGCGTGTCTCTGGTGGTGGTGGTGTTGACAGCAGTTACACACCTAGCTTGTAACTAATATCATTACTGCTAATTTACCTCAAGTTAGTCTGAACATGGTTGAAATGAGCGCTGCTAATTTTGATGTCTAATATCAATTTTTACCCCAAGTCCTTAAGTAATTATTTTCATTACATCAAAGTTAGCTGAGAATATTGACTAGAATATTTTATGTATGACATGATGCATGTACACATACGGTTGAGAAAATACCGAGCTGCAGTGGAACAACCTGGAGTTAGAGAACTTCCAGGACAAGATCAACGAGGTGACCGGCGTTATGGTGGCTGTGTACGGCGGCGACCACAAGTTCTTCGGTGAGCTGGCAGTGTCCATATTGTGTGATATATGATGCTGCTCCGTTGTGCATCTCTCTTTTCTTGTGTGTTGCATCATTGTTGCTTGATAGAGTAAATGATTTCAGTTTTGGTTGTGTCCAATCTTTACTATGTACCATGCTTAGTGTTTACTAAACTGAGGCATTGGGCATTGGAATTTAGGCATTTATGTATAATTTTAGTTTTGGATGTGTCCAATGCAAACATTGCTGTCAACTGTCAAGTTGATTTTAAAATGTCTCGTTAACTTCATTATTCTGTTATTTATTGTTAAATATGCTGTTAGATTTACTTCTATTTTGTTCCTAAACATTTTGTTCTGTAACATGCAGATGCTGGGCTTTCATGTTTCTTCGTGAGCATCAGGACAAAGAAGTCGGAGGAAGCATAGTTCTAACATTGCTGTCAAGTGTCAAGTTTTGCATTAATGAAGCCCTTTATGCTGCTCCTATTTGTATGTGTGTATGATGTAGCAGAACCTGGCTCATGTGATTGTACACTTGTGGAGCTTGTTATCTGATTGTAAACTTGATGCTGATCACATTTGTATGTGTGTTATATGATGTAGCACTTTGATGGTTGATAATATTTGAAGTATTTCGTGTGTTTTCTGTGTTTTAAATACCAGGTATTTATTTGCGTGAAATAAAAAATGAAGAATATTGCCCTGATGGCTAGGACCCAGTACTAGAATCTGACAATGGGGACCCACCTGACTAGTGAACCCAATTTATAAAAAAAGAAAAAAATGAAACTGTTGAGACAAAAAGGCCATGGGCCAAAAATAAAAAGGCTGCAATGTTGGGCTTGGTCCATGAAGCTGACAAAAAATTCACAGAAAAAAATATAAATGGGCTGAATTAATGGGCTCGGCCCATATAAACACCGAATTGGACCGGGCTGAATCTTGTGCCACGTCAGATTGCCACGCTGGATGCCTACGTGGCCTGGGGAGGTTGCTAGTGACCAAAATGCCACAGTAGACGTATTTTGGTCATAAACGTTTGCGACCATTCCAGAAGAAAGGTCGCTATAGTCAGTTTACGACGCCCAGTTTTTGACCTTATGTTTTTGGTCACAAAAAGGTCATAAATGGAAATTTGTGACCTTTCAGTGATCAATAGTGGTGGTCATAAGTTGACATATTTCTTGTAGTGGAAGGTAGGGTATCAAACAATCATAGCATCCAAAGCTTGGCATCCTTCTCCCTGCTTGATATGATTGTTTCCGTCAAATCCTCGTCAGTGAGGGCCCAGACGTAGCGAGCCATGCGGCAGTCAAAGAGGGAATGACGCCATGTATCGACCGCCACGTGACAGATAGCGCACTCCGTTGAGTCAACCATACTTCGGTGTTTTCGGACCTCTCCGGTTGGGATCGAGCTCTTGGCCAACCTCCAGGCGAAGACCCGTACTTTTGAGGGAACTCTGACACCCCATAGTCTAGACCAGGACCGGCGATCTGCATCGGCCCACGAGTGCCCCTCGGTGTGTTCAAGCCAATCAGTGCGCTGCTGTTTTGTGGAGGACAGAAGTTTATATGCCGACCTCACCGTGAAAACGCCCTTGCGTTCATAATGCCAAGCCCAGAAATTGTCGTGGACTCGAGAGCTGAGAGGGATGTTGAGGATTGCTTCCTTGTCCATTGCATAGAGGTGCGTTTCAAGCACATCGACATCCCAGGAAGAGGTGACCGAGTTGATGAGTTCTGACACCATCTGTGGAGGGTTGGTCGTCTTCGGGCACACCGGTCGGAGCTTAAAATCTCGTGGTATCCAGTTATCCACCCAAATGTTGTTGTCCTCGCCGGAGCCGATACGTTTCACGAGACCAAGCTGGAATGTGTCTCGGCCTTCAATCAGAGAGCACCGGACTTGAGATGGGTTCCTGCCCAGCTCGGCTTCAAGGATCGACGATGTAGGTGTTGGGGAACGTTGTAGAAAACAAAAAATTTCCTACGGTTTCACCAAGATCCATCTATGAGTTCATCTAGCAACGAGTGATCGGATTGCATCTACATACCTTTGTAGATCACGCGCGGAAGCGTTCAAAGAACGGGGATGAGGAAGTCGTACTCGACGTGATCAAAATCACCGGAGATCCTAGCGCCGAACGGACGGCACCTCCGCGTTCAACACACGTACGGTCAGCGTGACGTCTCCTCCTTCTTGATCCAGCAAGGGGGAAGGAGAGGTTGATGAAGATCCAGCAGCACGACGGTGTGGTGGTGGATGCAGCAGTCACCGCAGCAGGGCTTCGCCCTTCTCTACGGAGAAGGAGGAGGTCTTGGAGGGGAGAGGGAGGCGCCAGGGGCATGGGGTGCGGCGGCCCTCCCTCCCCCCTCTATATATAGGGTCCCCAAGGGGGTGCCGGCCCTGGAGATCCAATCTCCCAAGCGGGCGGCGGCCAAGGGGGGTGGAGTGCCCCCCAAGGCAAGTGGGGCGCCCCCCACCCTAGGGTTCCCAACCCTAGGCGCAGGGGGAAGGCCCAAGGGGGGCGCACCAGCCCACTAGGGGCTGGTTCCCCTCCCACTTCAGCCCATGGGGCCCTCCGGGATAGGTGGCCCCACCCGGTGGACCCCCGGGACCCTTCCGGTGGTCCCGGTACAATACCGGTGACCCCGAAACTTGTCCCGATGGCCGAAATAGCACTTCCTATATATAATTCTTTACCTCCTGACCATTCCGGAACTCCTCGTGACGTCCGGGATCTCATCCGGGACTCCGAGCAACTTTCGGGTTACTGCATATACCTCTCTACAACCCTAGCGTCACCGAACCTTAAGTGTGTAGACCCTACGGGTTTGGGAGACATTTAGACATGACCGAGATGGCTCTCCGGTCAATAACCAACAGCGGGATCTGGATACCCATGTTGGCTCCCACATGCTCCTCGATGATCTCATCGGATGAACCACAATGTCGAGGATTCAAGCAACCCCGTATATAATTCCCTTTGTCAATCGGTACGTTACTTGCCCGAGATTCGATCGTCGGTATCCCAATACCTCGTTCAATCTCGTTACCGGCAAGTCACTTTACTCGTACCGTAATGCATGATCCCGTGACCAGACACTTGGGTACTTTGAGCTCATTATGATGATGCATTACCGAGTGGGCCCAAAGATACCTCTCCGTCATACGGAGTGACAAATCCCAGTCTTGATCCGTGTCAACCCAACAGACACTTTCGGAGATACCCGTAGTATACCTTTATAGTCACCCAGTTACGTTGTGACGTTTGGTACACCCAAAGCACTCCTACGGTATCCGGGAGTTACACGATCTCATGGTCTAAGGAAAAGATGCTTGACATTGGAAAAACTCTAGCAAACGAACTATACGATCTTGTGCTATGTTTAGGATTGGGTCTTGTCCATCACATCATTCTCCTAATGATGTGATCTCGTTATCAATGACATCCAATGTCCATAGTCAGGAAACCATGACTATCTGTTGATCAACGAGCTAGTCAACTAGAGGCTTACTAGGGACATGTTGGTGTCTATGTATTCACACATGTATTACGATTTCCGGATAACACAATTATAGCATGAATAAAAGACAATTATCATGAACAAGGAAATATAATAATAATCCCTTTATTATTGCCTCTAGGGCATATTTCCAACAGTCTCCCACTTGCACTAGAGTCATCGGGCCCGACGCATTGGGTATGACTCCTAGGTCGGTAATGAACTCCTTCATCCAGACTGCTTCGTGTGCTGCCTCCGAGGTTGCCATGTACTCCGCGTCACATGTAGATCCTGCCACAACGCTTTGCTTGCAACTGCCCCACCATTCAAAATATACACGTATCCGGTTTGTGACTTAGAGTCATCCAGATCTGTGTCGAAGCTAGCGTCGACGTAACCCTTTACGACGAGCTCTTCGTCACCTCCATAAACAAGAAACATTTCCTTAGTCCTTTTCAGGTACTTCAGGATATTCTTGACCGCTGTCCAGTGTTCCTTGCCGGGATTACTTTGGTACCTACCTACCAAACTTACGGCAAGGTTTACATCAGGTCTGGTACACAGCATGGCATACATAATAGAACATATGGCTGAGGCATAGGGGATGACACTCATCTCTTCTATATCTTCTGCCGTGGTCGGACATTGAGCTGAGCACAATTTCACACCTTGCAACACAGGCAAGAACCCCTTCTTAGACTGATCCATATTGAACTTCTTCAATATCTTATCAAGGTATGTGCTTTGTGAAAGACCTATGAGGCGTCTTGATCTATCTCTATATATCTTGATGCCTAATATATAAGCAGCTTCTCCAAGGTCCTTCATTGAAAAACTCTTATTCAAGTAGGCCTTAATGCTGTCCAAAAGCTCTATATCATCTCCCATCAAAAGTATGTCATCTACATATAATATGAGAAATGCTACATAGCTCCCACTCACTTTCTTGTAAACGCAGGCTTCTCCATAAGTCTGCATAAACCCAAACGCTTTGATCATCTCATCAAAGCGATTGTTCCAACTCCGAGATGCTTGCACCAGCCCATAAATCGAGCGTTGGAGCTTGCACACCTTGTCAGCATTCTTAGGATCGACAAAACCTTCCGGCTGCATCATATATAGTTCTTCCTTAAGATAACCGTTAAGGAATGCCGTTTTGACGTCCATTTGCCATATCTCATAATCATAGTATGTGGCAATTGCTAACATGATTCCGACGGACTTCAGCTTTGCCACGGGAGAGAATGTCTCATCGTAGTCAACCCCTTGAACTTGTCGATAACCCTTAGCGACAAGCCTAGCTTTATAGATGGTCACATTACCATCCGCGTCTGTCTTCTTCTTAAAGATTCATTTATTTTCTATGGCTCGCCGATCATCGGGCAAGTCAGTCAAAGTCCATACTTCGTTTTCATACATGGATCCTATCTCGGATTTCATGGCTTCCAGCCATTTTTCGGAATCCAGGCCCGCCATCGCTTCTTCATAGTTCGAAGGTTCACCGTTGTCTAACAACATGATTTCCAAGACAGGGTTGCCGTACCACTCTGGTGCGGAACGTGTCCTTGTGGACCTTCGAAGTTCAGTAGGAGCTTGATCAGAAATATCTTGATCATCATCATTAACTTCCTCTCTAATTGGTGCAGGCACCACAGGAACATTTTCCTGAGCTGCGCTACTCTCTGCTTCAAGAGGCAGTACTTCATCAAGCTCTACTTTCCTCCCACTTACTTCTTTCAAGAGAAACTCTTTCTCTAGAAATGATCCATTCTTGGCAACAAAGATCTTGCCTTCGGATCTGAGGTAGAAGGTATACCCAATAGTTTCTTTAGGGTATCCTATGAAGACGCATTTTTCCGACTTGGGTTCGAGCTTTTCAGGTTGAAGTTTCTTGACATAAGCATCGCATCCCCAAACTTTTAGAAACGACAGCTTAGGCTTCTTCCCAAACCATAATTCATACGGTGTCGCCTCAACGGATTTCGACGGAGCCCTATTTAAAGTGAATGCGGCAGTCTCTAAAGCATAGCCCCAAAATGATAGCGGTAAATCGATAAGAGACATCATAGATCACACCATATCCAATAGAGTGCGATTACGACGTTCGGA
Organism: Triticum urartu; assembly: GCF_003073215.2. Lineage (NCBI taxonomy): Eukaryota > Viridiplantae > Streptophyta > Magnoliopsida > Poales > Poaceae > Triticum > Triticum urartu. The sequence continues at coordinate 720,710,600 of NC_053024.1, read as the reverse complement.
CACACCATTACGCTAAGGTGTTCCAGGCAGCGTGAGTTGTGAAACTATTCCATATTTTCTTAAGTGTGTGCCAAATTCGTGACTCAAGTATTCTCCTCCACGATCTGATCGCACAAACTTGATTTTTCTGTCACGTTGATTCTCAACCTCACTCTGAAATTCCTTGAACTTTTCAAAGGTTTCAGACTTGTGTTTCATTAAGTAGACATACCCATATCTACTCAAGTCATCAGTGAGGGTGACAACATAACGATAGCCACCACGAGCCTCAACACTCATTGGACCGCACACATCAGTATGTATGATTTCCAATAGGTTGGTTGCTCGCTCCATTGTTCCTGAGAACGGAGTCTTGGTCATCTTACCCATGAGGCATGGTTCGCACGTGTCAAATGATTTGTAATCAAGAGACTCTAAAAGTCCATCTGCATGGAGCTTCTTCATGCGTTTTACACCTATGTGACCAAGGCGGCAGTGCCACAAGTATGTGGGACTATCATTATCAACCTTACATCTTTTGGTATTCACACTATGAATATGTGTAGCATTACGCTCGAGATTCATTACGAATAAACCACTCACCATAGGAGCATGACCATAAAACATATCTCTCATATAAATAGAACAACCATTATTCTCGGATTTAAATGAGTAGCCATCTCGAATTAAACGAGATCCTGATACAATGTTCATGCTCAAAGCTGGTACTAAATAACAATTATTGAGGTTTAAAACTAATCCTGTGGGTAAATGTAGAGGTAGCATGCCGACGGCGATCACATCGACCTTGGAACCATTCCCGACGCGCATCGTCACCTCGTTCTTCGCCAGTCTTCGTTTATTCCGCAGCTCCTGCTTTGAGTTACAAATGTGAGCAACCGCACCGGTATCAAATACCCAAGAGCTACTATGAATACTGGTAAGGTACACATCAATTACATGTATATCACATGTACCTTTTGTGTTGCCGGCCTTCTTGTCCGCTAAGTATTTGGGGCAGTTCCGCTTCCAATGACCACTTCCCTTGCAATAAAAGCACTCAGTCTCGGGCTTGGGTCCATTCTTTGGCTTCTTCCCGGAAGCTTGCTTACCGGGCACGGCAACTCCCTTGCCGTCCTTCTTGAAGTTCTTTTTACCCTTGCCTTTCTTGAACTTGGTGGTTTTATTGACCATCAACACTTGATGTTCCTTTTTGACTTCTACCTCTGCTGATTTCAGTATTGAAAATACCTCAGGAATGGTCTTTTCCATCCCCTGCATATTGAAGTTCATCACAAAGCTCTTGTAGCTCGGTGGAAGCGACTGAAGGATTCTGTCAATGACCGCGTCATCCGGGAGATTAACTCCCAGCTGAGTTAAGCGGTTATGTAATCCAGACATAGTGAGTATGTGCTCACTGACAGAACTATTTTCCTCCATCTTACAGCTGAAGAACTTGTCGGAGACTTCATATCTCTCGACCCGGGCATGAGCTTGAAAAACCATTTTTAGCTCTTCGAACATCTCATATGCTCCGTGTCTCTCAAAACGCTTTTGGAGCCCCGGTTCTAAGCTGTAAAGCATGCCGCACTGAACGAGGGAGTAGTCATCAGCACGTGTCTGCCAAGCGTTCATAACGTCTTGGTTCTGTGGGACGGGTGCGTCACCTAGCGGTGCTTCTAGGACATAATCTTTCTTGGTAGCTATGAGGATGATCCTCAGGTTCCGGACCCAATCCGTATAATTGCTGCCATCGTCTTTCAGCTTGGTTTTCTCTAGGAACGCGTTGAAGTTGAGGACAACGTGGGCCATTTGATCTACAAGACATATTATAAAGTTTTTAGACTAAGTTCATGATAATTAAGTTCATCTAATCAAATTATATAATGAACTCCCACTCAGATAGACATCCCTCCAGTCATCTAAGTATAACATGATCCGAGTTAACTAGGACGTGTCCGATCATCACGTGAGACGGACTAGTCAACATCGGTGAACATCTTCATGTTGATCGTATCTTCTATACGACTCATGCTCGACCTTTCGGTCTTCTGTGTTCCAAGGCCATGTCTGTACATGCTAGGCTTGTCAAGTCAACCTAAGTGTTTGCATGTGTAAATCTGTCTTACACCCGTTGTATGTGAACGTTGGAATCTATCACACCCGATCATCACGTGGTGCTTCGAAACAACAAACTGTCACAACGGTGCACAGTTTGGGGAAACACTTACTTGAAATTATTATGAGGGATCATCTTATTTACTACCATCGTTCTAAGTAAACAAGATGCAAAAACATGATAAACATCACATGCAATCAAATAATAATAGTGACATGATATGGCCAATATCACATAACTCCTTTGATCTCCATCTTGGGGCTCCATGATCATCTTGTCACCGGCATGACACCATGATCTCCATCATCATGATCTCCATCGTCGTGTCTCCATGAAGTTGCTCGCCAACTATTACTTCTACTACTATGGCTACCATGTTTAGCAATAAAGTAAAGTAATTTGCATGGCGTTTCTCAATGACACGCAGGTCATACAAAAAATAAAGACAACTCCTATGGCTCCTGCCGGTTGTCATACTCATCGACATGCAAGTCGTGATTCCTATTACAAGAACATGATCTCATACATCACATATATATCATTCATCATTCATCACAACTTTGGCCATATCACATCACAAAGCACTTGCTGCAAAAACAAGTTAGACGTCCTCTAATTGTTGTTGCAAGTTTTACGTGGCTGCAATAGGGTTCTAGCAAGAACATTTTCTTACCTACGTAAAAGCCACAACGTGATTTGTCAACTTCTATTTACCCTTCATAAGGACCCTTTTCATCGAATCCGCTCCAACTAAAGTGGGAGAGACAGACACCCGCTAGCCACCTTATGCAACTAGTGCATGTCAGTCGGTGGAACCAGTCTCACATAAGCGTACGTGTAAGGTCGGTCCGAGCCGCTTCATCCCACAATACCGCTGAAGCAAAATAAGACTAGTAGCAGCAAGAAAGTTGACAACATCTACGCCCACAACAAATTGTGTTCTACTCGTGCAAAGAGAACTACGCATAGACCTAGCTCATGATGCCACTGTTGGGGAACGTTATAGAAAACAAAAAATTTCCTACGGTTTCACCAAGATCAATCTATGAGTTCATCTAGCAATGATTGATCGCATTGCATCTACATACCTTTGTAGATCACGCACGGAAGCGTTCAAAGAACGGGGATGAGGAAGTCGTACTCGACGTGATCCAAATCACCGGAGATCCTAGCGCCGAACGGACGGCATCTCCACGTTCAACACACGTACGGTCAGCGTGACGTCTCCTCCTTCTTGATCCAGCAAGGGGGAAGGAGAGGTTGATGAAGATCCAGCAGCACGACGGCGTGGTGGTGGATGCAGCAGTCACCGCAGCAGGGCTTCGCCGTTCTCTATGGAGGAGGAGGAGGTCTTGGAGGGGAGAGGGAGGCGCCAGGGGCATGGGGTGCGGCTGCCCTCCCTCCCCCCCTCTATATATAGGGTCCCCAAGGGGGGGGGGGCGCCGGCCCTGGAGATCCAATCTCCCAAGGGGGCGGCGGCCAAGGGGGGGTGGAGTGCCCCCCAAGGCAAGTGGGGCGCCCCCCACCCTAGGGTTACCAACCCTAGGCGCAGGGGGAAGGCCCAAGGGGGGCGCACCAGCCCACTAGGGGCTGGTTCCCCTCCCACTTCAGCCCATGGGGCCCTCCGGGATAGGTGGCCCCACCCGGTGGACCCCCGGGACCCTTCCGGTGGTCTCGGTACAATACCGGTGACCCCGAAACTTGTCCCGATGGCCGAAATAGCACTTCCTATATATAATTCTTTACCTCCGGACCATTCCGGAACTCCTCGTGACGTTCGAGATCTCATCCAGGACTCCGAACAACTTTCGGGTTACTGCATATACCTCTCTACAACCCTAGCGTCACCGAACCTTAAGTGTGTAGACCCTACGGGTTCGGGAGACATGTAGACATGACCGAGATGGCTCTCCGGTCAATAACCAACAGCGGGATCTGGATACCCATGTTGGCTCCCACATGCTCCTCGACGATCTCATCGGATGAACCACAATGTCGAGGATTCAAGCAACCCCGTATACAATTCCCTTTGTCAATCGGTACGTTACTTGCCCGAGATTCGATCGTCGGTATCCCAATACCTCGTTCAATCTCGTTACCGGCAAGTCACTTTACTCATACCGTAATGCATGATCCGTGACCAGACACTTGGTCACTTTGAGCTCATTATGATGATGCATTACCGAGTGGGCCCAGAGATACCTCTCCGTCATACGGAGTGACAAATCCCAGTCTTGATCCGTGTCAACCCAACAGACACTTTTGGAGATACCCGTAGTATACCTTTATAGTCACCCAGTTACATTGTGACGTTTGGTACACCCAAAGCACTCCTACGGTATCCGGGAGTTACACGATCTCATGGTCTAAGGAAAAGATACTTGACATTGGAAAAACTCTAGCAAACGAACTATACGATCTTGTGCTATGTTTAAGATTGGGTCTTGTCCATCACATCATTCTCCTAATGATGTGATCTCGTTATCAATGACATCCAATTTCCATAGTCAGGAAACCATGACTATCTGTTGATCAACGAGCTAGTCAACTAGAGGCTTACTAGGGACATGTTTGATAATACGAGCGCTCAGGGATTTGGTTCCTGGAGGAGACGCCAAGCTTGCCGCGCAAGCAAGGCTAGATTAAAGAGTTCGATGTCACAGAATCCCATACCCCCCCCCATGAATTTTGGCTGCGTCATCACTTCCCAGGAGACCCAAGCCGTTTTCCTCTCGCCATTTTTTGATCCCCACCAAAATTTCCTCAAGATACCATTGATGTGTTGGCACTGGCCTCATGAAATCTTAAAACAGGCCATGGAATATGTTGGGATTGCTTGCGCCACGGACTTGATGAGCACCTCCTTCCCTCCAACCGAAAGTGCCTTCTCCATCCAGCCTTGTACTTGCTTCCAGATCCTATCCTTCAAATATTTGAAAGACCCCTCCTTAGCTCTTCCCACATCGGCAGGGAGTCCAAGGTACTTTTTAGAAAGCTTCTCATTTTGATCTTGGAGAAGTGTTTGATCTCTTGCCTCGAGGATTCAGAGCAGCCCTTGCTAAAGAAAATGGAGGATTTCTCCTTGTTGATGTGTTGCCCTGATGCCGCACAGTACTTTTGAAGAAGGGTATCCACTCTATTTGCCATCTCCGGGGTAGCATTGAAAAATAGAAGACTGTCATCTGCAAAAAGCAAGTGATTTACCTGTGGTGCACCTGCCGCCACCGTGATACCATTCACACTCTCATCAGGTCTTGTGGATTTCAGAAGACAGGAGAGCCCCTCAGCAGACAAAAGAAATAGATATGGGGATATAGGGTAACCCTGTCTGAGACCGCGGGAGGGCCTGAACTCCTCCTGTTTGTCACCGTTGAATATGACCGAAAAAGACACAGATGTGACGCACCTCATAACTTTCTGTGTGAAACGTGGGTTGATTCCCAGTTTGAGCATAACTCTCCCCAAGTAGTGCCACTCAAGCCTGTCATAAGCCTTCATCATATCCAGTTTTAAGGCACAATACCTATTGCCCTTCAGCTTCCTTGTTTTCATATAGTGTAGACATTCGTAGGCTGAAATGAAGTTGTCCGTAATAAGACGTCCTGGTACAAATGCTGATTGTTCTTCGGAAATGACCCGGGGGAGAATAAGCTTGAGCCGATTTGCCAATGCCTTGGATGCAATCTTATAGATCACGTTGAAAAGTCTTATCGGTCGAAATTGTGCTAAATTTTTTGGGCTAGCAATCTTGGGAATTAAAACAATGAACGTTTTGTTAATCTCCTCCGGGGAATCCTCTCCGTTAAGAACTCGGAGCACCATAGCAGTAACCTCATCACCACACAACTCCCAGTGTCGTTGGAAAAAGTGTGCAGGGAAACCATCCGGCCCTGGAGCCTTGGTCGGGAACATCTGAAACAAAGCAGTTTTTACCTCTGCGTTGGTATAATGTGAATTTAGTGAGGCGTTCATGGAAGCCTCCACTCTCGAGGGTATATGCGAAAGAACTTCCTCAATGCCCACCGTCGTTTCTGAGGCATACAGGTTGCTGTAAAAGGATTTGGCCATGTCCGCCATCTCTTGCTCGTCCGTGCAAGTAGAACCATCCGGCCGTTGCAGCTCGGCAATGCGGTTCTTTGCCTTTCGCGCGCTCACCTTGCGGTGAAAAAACTTGGTGTTGTTGTCTCCCTCCGCTAGCCACTGGATTCGAGCCCTTTGACGCCACATGATCTCCTCCCTCAGACAAAGTTCTATCATGCAGGTTTCCACCCGCTCCTCTTCAGCCGACGGTCCGGTGCGGTTGGGTAGCGAACACAGCTCTTCAAGATTCTTGCGTAGACGGCGGAGTTCAGCCCGGACTACTCCAAAAGTGGACTGTCCCCAGCGTTGCAGCCTTCCAGCTATCGACGCCAGCTTATCTAATAATTCTGTGACTGTATGTGCTCTTCCTGTTGAATTCCAGGCCTTGATAAGCATGTCGCCGAAACGTGTGTCCCGCTCCCACATACACTCATAGCGGAATTGTTTCTGTTTTGCGCGCACACATGTAGCATTCAGGCCAGTCTGCAAGAAGATCGGGCAGTGATCCGACTTTGCTGCGGTAAGATGCTCAACTGAGGCAAACGGGAAAAGGTTAGACCAGCAAGGTGATGCCAAAACACTGTCCAGCCGAACGCGGCAATAATGTCCTCTGTCTACCTTCTTCTCCCAAGTCCAGTCCAAACCGCGGTAACCCAAATCCGCTAGACCACACACGTCCACTGCTTCCCGAAAAGATTCGATCTGAGAGCTGTCACGCTCATTGGGGCCATGTTGCTCTTCAGGCTGCAAAATCTCGTTTAAATCGCCTATGCACATCCACGGGAGGGTGCTCTCCCCTCTCAAGCGCTTCATAGTATTCCATGTCTTGTAGCGCAAGCTCCTGGTCGCTTCCCATAAAAGCATGTCATCCTCCATTGCTCCTTCCCAGGTTCCGTGACCCAGGTGTCAACATGATACTCAGAATAATTTTTTATTTCAACATCCACAGAGTTCTTCCAAAAGATACGAAGGCCGCCACTGCGGCCACTACTCCCTACTCCAAAACTGAAATCAAAACCTAAAGACGTCTGAAGACCTTCCACACGACTCTTTTGCAATTGAGTTTCAACTAAACATAAAATAGATGGCGAGCTAATCTCCACGAGATCGCGGAGCTCACGAACTGTCGCGGGATCGCTTATCCCGCGACAGTTCCAGCTTAATATTTTCATTGGGCCTGGCGGCGCCCCGCGTCGGAGCCCACCAATGATGCCATCTTGTTGGTGTTGTACTTCTTTGGTGAAGTTGTTGTTTTTGCCTAATCATGTACGACTTCACCGCCTAGCCGCCTCTGGAAGTTAGACGAGGGCATCCGTACAGCAGATTAGCGCCGCCGCCGTCGCCCATGGCGGAATAATCTTACGGTGAGTCTTCTTGGTTCCTTCATTGATTTATATATATATATCATGGAATACTGATGAACTGATCCGCATCTTTCTCCAAAAGACTAGAAAGTTTTTTCCTTTGATGGGATTAATTAGGGCCGCAATTTTTTGTTAATTCTAAAAAAAATAGGTATGCACTGATTCTATAATCTTAGTTTCAGAATTTGCCCTTAGGACAACTCAGCAGGACTCACCTCAAATCTAAGGCATATCATCGGCTCATGTCTACGTCATCGCAAGTTATTATTATTGTTAGAATTCCACAAACTGATAGATTCTAGTTTCTACTTTTTAGTCCGGTTAGAAAATTACATACCAGTTTGTATACATGATAACTTAAATACAAAATTGCCTTATACAGAAACGACTGATCAAATATTCTGGCATGAGTAAAATTTACCCAACAAGCTAGAATTGGAAACACACCATGTAAGATTATACATTTTGATCTGTGAGTTTTAGGCATAAGAACCACATTCAAACTAATGAAAATCTACCATTTTCTAATTGCAAAATCCATATTATCTTGTATTCCTCATAGAATGGTCATTGTTAGGAAAAAAAACTTCAATATGTTCATTGAAAACTTCGGCCCCCCTATCATCAAGTCCTGGCTCCGCCCCTGGGAACTTCAATATATATATATAGTAACGCTAAACTAAGCATGAGTGTAGAATAGCTTATTCTACACCCCAGTAACGGTACATACAAAATATAGTAACACACTAGGTAAAATATAGTAATTTTCGTAAAAATGTAGTAAATTAGAAACATAGATGATAAAAAAAATATTTTCCGAATTACTACATTTTGTACACCGTTTTACTAGATTTTGTACATAGAGTTACTAGGGGGTGTAGAATAGCTTATTCTACACTCACGCTTAGAATAACTTATTCTACACCCCAGTAATGGTACATACAAAATGTAGTAATGCAATATATAAAATATAGTAATTTTTCTGAAAATGTAGTAAATTACAAACTTGGGTAGTAAAAAAAATATTTTCTGAATTACTATATTTTATACACCGTTTTACTAGATTTTGTATAGACCGTTACTAGGGGGTGTAGAATAAGCTATTCTACACTCACGCTTAGAATAGCGTTACCCTATAAATATAAACTATCGATATTTGCATTACAAAATAAATAAATACTCCCTCCGTCCTGGGATGGAGGGAGTACTAAAGTAGTTTTCATGATGGATCTAAGAATAAATATTTGGTATTGTACATATCGATTTTTTATTCTTCTAAAAACTAGTGCATGTTAAAGCAACTAGATGATGCCCCGCACGTTGTTGCGGGAATATTTAGCAACATATTTAAATGTGTTTTGTTGTATGACGCATAAATATTTGAAGTAATAATATAAAAAGTTAAAACTGAAAATACATATAATTTATTGTGTTTCATTACTATATAGTTGTAAAATGTTTATTAAATATAAATAACTTAATAGAATGAAAATTCTCATGTATGCTCATGTTAGGATGAGTCTTTTTTTCATGATGTTTCATGATGAAGTGGTATGCTTGCATGTTGAGAGATATATGATAGTGGAGGTGGGCCTTTTGTCATGCATGTTGTGTGATGATGTGGCATGCTTGCATGTTGAGAGAAATAGTTAGTGGGGGCTAGCTATTTAGATATAGTAGATGACTTCAACCCCATGCTTGAGGTCCCATCTCCTATTCTACATGACATGCCACCAAGGCAGTCAACAATAGTCCAAAATCGAAAAACTCATAACGCAGCGGCCTCCTCCCCTAAGAACAACTTAGGGTTGGTCTGCCTCCCGTTGATGCCTCCGTCGGTCCGCCTCGTCTCTGGTGGCCTTAGGGCCATGGCAGCGTGGTAGATCCCGACCCTTGCTGGCGGGAGGACTTTGTTTTTGGATGTTCCTTTGAGTTTTGTTAGGGTTTGTGTTCTGCCTAGGGAGATGAGATGGCGGCGGCTCCCTAAAGATGGAATCAGGTTCTCCCGCCTAGCCCCCATCCAGATGATATTTCTAGCATCGACGGTGGGCGTGTGGAGGTGTGTCTCCGGCAGATCTGTCCTTAGTGGATTTGCTCGGATCTGATTGTAGTTCATCTACGTTGGTGTATCTTCAGGTTGGATCCATCCGTTCTATCGATGGGGGTTGATGTTTTGCTGCGCTGGTCCTATCAGGCCTTAGCAGTTAGCACGACGACTGTCTACTACAACTAGTTTTGCCCGGCTCCAGCAAGGGATGGGAGATGGCGGTGGCACACCTTCGACTCACTTTAGTGCTTGTAATCGTTGCTAGGTGGCTTATAGATATGGATGTAATTTTTATTATTTTTGTTGTTCGTTGTACTTTCATGATGAAGATGAATACAATGAAAGTTTTCTAAAAAAAACCAATTGTCCAAAATTGGACATGGTTGTTATGCCCCCGACCGTGTACAAGTCCAATAGTTTATCCCACATGGTTGTTTTGATCAGATTGTGTGCAAGTTCAAAGTACATTGCACACGTACTTTTTTTTCGTTTTTGTGGGATATATAGTTCAACCAACCGTTGGCTCTTTCGGTACGTCTTCCGAGTCCATTGAACTCCCTTCTCCTCGTTTAACCGGCCGAAGGTAGTAGTGGCGATTGATTGGTGAAGCAACCAAGCGGCACCTAGCATGCAGAATTGATGATATCTAGCTAGGCCCCTTTCAATTCCAATGCCGGTTTGCATCCATGATCCTGCATCGTATATAAACATATCCCACTCCAGTGCTCAGTCACAGCAGCAGTATCAATTCCACGATGGCGGACTGGTCGTCCCTTCTGCCGGACCTAGTCCGCCGTGTCGGCGACTGCATGCTCGTCACCAGCGACCTCGATCACTACATGGACATGCGGGCTGTCTGTCACAACTGGCGCTCCACCCTCGTCGACCCGTGCAGCGACTGCGCCGGCGTCGACCTCCTATGCTTCCGCCCTCGGCACTGGGTCATGCTAGACGAGGAGGAGGAACCCACGGACGGCGCCCGCCTCTTTATCAACGTCTCGACCGGGCGTTTTCTCCGCCGCCGCGTCCCGGTGCTTCAGGACCACATCCTTGTCGGCCCTTCCGACGGGCTCCTCGTCGTCGGCGACAGGAAGCCCCAGCATGCTGTCCGCGTCCTCAACCCCTTCACTGGCTCGCTGCTCCATTTCAAGGTGATACTCCCTAGTTACCGGGCTAGGGCAGTGGTGGGCGGCGACCATGCGTGCCCAACGTCACTCGTCTTCGGGCTCGACTGCTGCTACGATAACGATGACCCCGTCTGGAGCGCAGATCCGGCCAGCGAGCTTGTCCGCATCACCTACGCGACTCGCCCGGTCTACCTCGGAAGCATGGTCGCCCACGCAGGCCACGTCTACATGGTCGACTGGGAGTGGGAGCCATCCGTGTACGAGATCGTCTGGGACGATTGCTTCACCTACCGACAATGGATAACGCAGAGGCCGGACGCGTTCGTGTCTTCTGATGAGGACTCGGAGTCATGGCCGTGGCTTAGAAATTACCTAGTGGAGTCTGACGGGGAGCTGCTCCTCGTCCGTCGTCCGCGGCTCCGTAGGCATAACATGGAGGTTTTCAGGGTGGACCTTGAGGGACACGCGCTCGAGCCCGTGAACCAGATCGCCGGTGGCCGCCACGCCCTCTTTGTGGGGAAGAGGTGCCTGTCCGTTGACGCCGACAGGCTCCCCTCTGTCGATGGAAACTGCATCTACTACGGCATTGCTAACATATACACAGAAGACGGCAGTCTGGAGAAGTGTGAGGGCATGTACAGGTATCATCTCGGTGATGGCAGCGAAGAGAGGATCTCAGGCCTCCTGTCGCCCCAGAGCGAGAGCTTTCGCGCTCGTCCTTTCAGCCTCGTTCAGGTGCTCATTACCTACTGTGCCGTACTCCCTGATGTGGAAGCGCAAGTCATCAAGGGATTCAAAGATGAAAAATGACATATTCCCCAACCTTAGTGAAGTACTGCTACTAGCTAGTTATTGCTCTCAGTAGTTTTATAATTTATTATATCTGCAAGAGTTTCATATCCAGTGGGAACATTCAGAAGAAATTTTATATTAGGCTTTGTGACTTGGTCTTAGCATCGAAGTCCTTATATTAATTCATCCCCAAAATTAGAAATATATATGTTATCACAGGCTCTAACCTAAGGATTAACATATTTGCTTGACAACAATATCCCTTCAACGTCAGCTCATAGGTCTTCAGCCGCCCAATCACCTCCATCATCGACATCTTCCTCACATTGCTCCACTGCTCTATGGTACCGAATATTCAGACGATGTTAGTACTTAGTAGGGAGAAAGATAAAAAGAAGTACCGTAAGTTCGACAAATCCAAAGTTTGTTGCTACAATTGCTAGGACTATGGACACTATGCTCGAGAGTATCCTAATCCACGGAAGGGGAGGCAAAAAAGGAGCACGGAGTACTACAACTAGCTGAAGTGGACATGGATGACCACCCAAGGTTGCTTTGATGACGAAGTGGTGGTTAAAAAAATTAGTCATGTCTTTTGTTTTGTTTGTGTCTGAGTCGCCCATGTGTACAATATGTCCCTTTTAGATACAAAGTACACACAAAGCTAGATATACAATATGCTTCCTTCTTCTTTAGATACACAGTACATACAAAGCCTAACAAAAAAGTATAAGAAGAAAAAAGATACAAAACATTTATGGTGGAGAGCTATCCGAAAAGAAACTGTGCTCACTGCGATCAAGATCTATCATGTGCTGCCCCCAGAGTTCCCCCCATGAGTTTTTAAGGCCATCATAAAAAAAATCTTGAATTTTTTTTGGACATGTTTCAAGGAAGCGAAGGGTGGCCATTGGTTGGTTGCGTGGGAGCATATTTGCAAGGCGTTGAGCCTTGCTGGCCTTGGGATCCATTACCCTGACTATCTTAACAATACTCTTCAAATTCACTAGCTTTGGCTCCAAAAATTAGGCCCAATTAGGGTGTGGTCAGGGCTTCTGCGTACTAAATCTGAGAGGGGGGCGGGAGCACATGCTATTTGTCGCTGCGACCAAATGCACAATCAACAGAGGCGACCGGGTCATTTTTTTGCACGACATATGGATAGTGTTGTTACGGAAATATGCAACATTATCTTATTAGGAGGCCAAAGCCATCATATATACATGTACAAGAGAATGCCAAGACGCTAGAATACAAAAGACCAAAGGCCATCATCAATATAACTCTAACACCCCCCTTCAAACTCATGGTATATCAACAACACTGAGTTTGAAGAGGTGAAATCCATGCTGCGCTCTAGTCTGTGCCTTCGTGAAGAAGTCTGCTAGCTGTAACTCGGAAGGCACATACTGAAGACCAATAACATGATCCTGCACAGCAGCGCGCACAAAAAAAGTATCAACACCAATATGCTTGGTAAGCTCATGCTTCACCGGGTCCCGTGCAATACTGATAGCACCTGTACTGTCTGACAAGAGGGTGGTAGGTGTAGTAACAGAAACACCAAAATCCTCCAATAACCATCGTAACCAAGTCACCTCTGTCGTCAGAAGAGCCATAGCTCGCAACTCAGCCTCTGCACTCGAACGAGAAACTGCGGTCTGTTTCTTCGTCTTCCAGGCAATGAGAGAACCACCAAGAAAAACACAGTAAGCAGAAAGTGAACGGCGGTCCGAAGGATCACTAGCCCATGTAGCATCTAAATAGGCCCGGAGCTGTAACGAGCTGGAACGGGGGGAAAAGAGACGACGAGAGATGGTGCCACGAAGATATCATAGAACATGAAGAAGGTGACTATAGTGAATTGAAGTGGGAGCAGAAACAAACTGACTCAGAATATGGACAGGATAGGAGATATCCGGACGTGTGACAGCAAGATAGACAAGACTCCCAACAAGATGACGATAACGTGTCGGATCAGACAATGGCTCACCATCTGAGGCACGAAGGTGAAGATTGAGCTCCATAGGAGTCTCAACAATGCGCTCATCACTAAGAGCCGCACGAGTAAGAAGATCCTGGATATACTTTTCTTGGGAAATAAAAAAGCCATCAAGGGTGGATGAAACCTCAATCCCAAGAAAGTAACAAAGAGGACCAAGATCAGACATTAGGAACTGCTCACTGAGGCGGGCCTTGACAAAGGCAATGTACTCAGAATCGTCGCCAGTGATGATCATGTCATCAACATATAGAAGAAGAAGAGTCCTACCACGAGCAGAAAGGTGGACAAACAACGCCGGATCATGAGCACTGGGCAAAAAACCAGCGGCAGTCACCACAGAGGCGAAGCGCTCAAACCAGGCACGGGGGGCTTGCTTAAGGCCATAAAGAGAGCGACGAAGACGACAAACCATGCCATCAGGAACAGAATACCCAGGTGGTGGCTGCATATAAACCTCCTCACGCAACTCGCCATTTAGAAAGGCATTCTTCACATCAAGCTGAGACACAGACCAATGGCGAACAGAGGCCACAGCGAGAAGTGTACGGACAGTGGTCATATGGGCCACGGGAGCAAAATTCTCATAGTAATCGCGACCATGCCACGAGCCACAAGACGAGCTTTATAATGCTCAAGAGAACCATCAGAGCGAGTCTTTATCTTATAGACCCACTTAGAAGTGATGGGACGAACACCGGGAGGAAGAGAAACCAGATCCCACGTGTCGGTGCGCTCAAGAGCAGCAATCTCCTCTGCCATCGCAAACTGCCATTCAGGATGCACAATAGCATCTCGATAAGAAGTCGGCTCAAGAACGGTCGAAAGACCATAGCGAGAAGGAGAATATCGGTCAGGGGGCGGACAAGGCCGAGAACGAAGACCATAAGTCGGCTGAGAGGAGGAAGATGACACACTAGAAGTAGAGGGCACATCAGTAGACTCATCCACAATACGTGGACGAGAGTATAATGAAAAGGAAAGGAGGGAAGAGGTGGAATGACTGGAGACGGAGATGGGGAATGTATCGATGAAGGTGGAGAAGGGGAAGGTATCGGTGATGAAGGTGGAGAAGGTGATGATATCGATGATGAAGGTGGAGAATCATGTGATGAGGGAGGAGAAGAAATCGTTGGAGAGGACGGCGTCGAATCTGCAACAGCGGGACGAGGAGTAGGAATACTGGGCACAGAGGGAGGTGTATCGGGAAATGTAAGAAAAGAGATGTCCTCCGTGGAAAAGGTCGAGGAGGATGGACGCGGATAGAAAGGACGAGACTCATCAAAGGTCACATCCCGGGAAATACGCATCCGACGACCGACGGGATCCCAACACCGATAGCCCTTATGCTCATCACTGTATCCGAGAAAGACACACTCAACAGACTGAGCGGTCAGTTTGGTGCGTTCACGAGGGGCAAGCAAAACATAGCAAACGCAACCAAACAAACGAAGCGCCGAATAATCAGGAGAACGACCAGAAAGACGCTCGAGAGGAATACCACCCTGTAGAGCAGCAGATGGCTGAATGTTGATGAGATATGTGGAAGTGGTAACAGCCTCAGCCTAGAAGTGAGGCGGAAGAGAGGCGGCGATCATCATTGCATGCGCCGTCTCAAGAAGGTGACGATGCTTGCGCTCAGCAACACCATTCTGAGCATGAGCACCAGGGCAAGAGAACTGAGTAAGAGTACCTTGCTCCGCAAGGAATCCTCGCAATGCATGGGAGATATACTCACTAGCTGAATCTGCGCGAAATACACGAATAGGAGTGGAAAACTGGGTATGAACCATGGCAGCAAATTTTTTTATATATGGATAAGACCTCACTATGAGAAGACATGAAATAGATCCAAGTGTACCGAGAAAAATCATCTATAAAGATAATATAGTAGCGATGACCCCCTTTCGAAGCGAAGGGAGCTGGACCCCAAACATCAGAGTGAACGAGATCAAAAGGGCGCTCGGACACTGACTCGCTGTGAGGATAAGGTAGCTGAATTTGCTTACCAAGCTGACAACCCAGACAATCCAACGAAGCGTTACCAGAGACAGAACCCAGAACACCGCGATGAACCAAAGACGAGAGACAAGAACCACATAAATGGCCAAGACGATGATGCCACTGCTGAAAAGAGCTGGTAGATGCAGCAACAGGGGCTGCGATACTGGCGGCGGTGGCAGCAGACGGAAGGCGAAGCTAGTCAAGCTTCCAGAGACCATCAGGGCATCGAGGGCCAGCACCAATCAGAGCCCCCGTGCGACGATCCTGAACGGAACACGAATCAAAGTCGAGAATGACCCTACAACTAGAGTCAACAATCTGACCACCAGATATTAGTTGCATGGTAAGTCGAGGAACATGAGCGACAGAGGGAACATGAAATGAAGAAGTTCTAAGTGTGCCTCGACTAGCTACGGGGAGTGGAGTGCCATCAGCCGTAAGAACACGAACATGAGTGTCGACAGGTCGAACGGAGGTCAAAGTGGAAGAATCGTAAGTCATATGAAAAGATGCTCCAGTATCAAGAATCCATGGGGATGTACCTGAATGAGTAGACAGTGGTTTCTCAATGCCAGAAGGGTCAGTCATAGAACCCGCAGAACCTGTCGATGAAGAATCCCAAGCAGCAAGCAGGCATCGCAGTTGCGCAATCTCACGCGCAGACAGAGACACGGCGGAAGAGGTCGAAGTAAAAACACCCGTGGAAGCCGATGATGAGCAGTCGCCACCATCCGTGGAAGCCGTGTGTATAGTCGACTGAGACTAGTCACTGTCGCGCGCGGAAGCCGCGAGAGGTGTCGGTGTAGAGCAGGCACCGCCTCTGCAGGCAGAAACCGCGAGAGGAGTCGTCGAATAACCTCCATCATAGTCTGCTGAAGACGTCGTAGATGACAATATCACAGATGGACCAACACCAAGCACCGAGCGACGGGGTATGTGCGAGACGGGATCAATATATGGAACACCGTCAGAAGTGTGCGCACAGCCACGAAGACGCGGGCGAAACATCATATCAGGTTTTCCTTCTTTTTTTTTATTGAACAGCCAGTCACGAACGCAGTGGCGGCGGCGGCCCACGTCAAGCCCCGATCACGATCGATTCAGGCAGCGATCGCACGGCAGACGTGAGGGAAGACGCGGGCGTCGTTGGCTGGCCGTGCGGGAGACGCCGTGACCAGCGTGTACCAACCGAAGCACGGGAGGCCAGCCAAACTAGGACCAAATCGATCCAGAGGAGCAGACCACAGCGACTCGATCCAGAGGAGAAACGGCGGCCGGCGTCTGGATGTGGAATCGGTGGCCAACAGCTTGGATGTGGAATCGGCGGCCGGATTGAGGCGGAAACGGCGGCCGGCGGCACCACACGAGCGGGCGTGGTGGTGATGCACGGGATCCGGCGGCCAGTAGCAGCAAACGACGGCCGGCGGCTGGAAGCGGAATCGGCAGCCGACGGCACCACACGAGCGGGCGCGGTGGTGAAGCACGGATCCGGCGGCCAGCAGCAGGAATTGGTGGACAGCGGCTAGCACATGAATCACTGGCTGGCTCGATCTGAAGATTGGAACAGAGAGCAGCTTACTCGGAGCAGCAGCGTTTGACAAAATTTTTGAAGGTGTGGCAAGCAGCAGTCACCGGAGCAGAGGAACGGCCACGACGAAAGTGACAGCCGGCAAAGAGAGAGCACGGCGGCGGAAGGAAGCGATTAAGCACGAGTTGCGAGTGCTAAAAAAAACCCTAAGCTCTAATACCATGTTACGAAATATGCAACATTATCTTATTAGGAGGGCAAAGCCATCATATATACATGTATAAGAGAATGCCAAAAGGCTAGAATACAAAAGGCCAAAGGCCATCATCAATATAACTCTAACAAGTGTGACATACTGCCCGTCATATTGCACCCAATTTATTCCCATTCATGAATATGTAATGAAGGGAAGGAAAATCAGTTGTTGGAGCTCTTCATGATGGCAGATGGGTCAATGATACCAGGGAAACTCTGACAAGCAGTGCGGCTCTCGAAAATAGCGCCACAAAAGGAGCATTTTATCACATGACTGTGATACGAAACCGATGTTGAACGACAGATCGTCTCGCAAGGCATGGCTTGCAACACCCTCCACGTTGCTTGATGTGCGATCAGGCTCTTGAGTGCATTGATCATATAGTGGTGCAATGTCCATATGCCAGGCGTTTTCAGTTTCTTTTTCTCCTTGGCGTTGCTCTTGGCCGCTTAACACCAAACATGGATTACTGTACCAAAGAGTGGTGCTGCTTGATGGACCAAAGGCTTCCCCGCACAAGAGTTAGAAAGATGGTGGCGATTATGATTGTGGGTTTCCACAAGTTGTGGTGTAGAGAAACGCCAGAGTCTTTAAAGGTAAAGTGCCGCCAGTCCATAGAGTTGTCACATTGGCGGTTGAAGAGCACAAGCAATGGAAATCGGCCAGGCGGAAGGAGACAGAGATTAGTGAGGAGTAGCTCTAGTTGTTTTAGGGCAGGGCCGGCTTTTTACTTTCACTGGTGTAACAAGAGCTTGTATTTAACTCTTTCTCTCTCTCCTTAATGAAAATGACAACCGACTCTTGCTTGTTCTTACAAAAATAAGAAAATAAATATAGAAGGAAAAAAAAAGGACCACAAGGCACAGCCAAGATAGGAAGGTTTTTTTGGGTAAACCACACATGTATTCATAAAACAACAAAGTTACAAAGAACACAGCGGCTACGACAAGAGTGCATGAGAAAATACTATTGTGCTGAAACTTTGGAGAGAACACCCTCATAGAGAGAAAATAACATACAAATCCCTGGAGTTCCCTGCAAAAGTCAATGTAACCTCCTACCATCAGAAAACCAGCAACGCTAAAGTGTACACCGGAGATCCATCGGAGTCAAAACGCAACATCATCCCTAGGCTTTCCGAGTCGATGAAGAGGGCCGACGCGAATGCCTGAACTCGCATCTTTGTGGCGCATCGACCTGGGGCTGTCCCCGTACTCCCCGGATCTTGGATCCACCGCAGCAAGCCGACCACGTCAGAGCAAGTCACCAGGTCCGCCAAACAACTACCACCTGCCCAGTTCCAGCATAGCTGACAACTCCCATGCGCCAATGCCGCCATCGATTTGGATGACCAGCATTCGCCGGGCTCCTGAAACTATCTTCACGGGATCCACCACGATGCCGCGGGGGGCACGCCGTAGTAACGGGTTTGGAACCAGAAGATGAGATTAGCTGGTACTGCCTTCGCCGTCGCCTGGCCGGTAGCATTCCAACAAACTAGATTCATTGTCCTAGTGGAACCGCATGGTCCTAATCTTAGATTGCACAGATATTTCCGTTTTGGTCCCGCTGCTCAGGAATGCTAGGGAGGCAGTCACCGCTCCCTACACGTGTCCATATATATTTGGCAGAATAGGACATACATTCTTATCTGCTATCACCATCTGTACTATCAACTCAACAAAGATGAGGAAACAGATGGTTGCCAATTGTTCCTTCTGAGTGAAGGAAACTATCTCAGATTCTGAAGCACACCACATCAGGGACAAAAAAGCGACATATCAGCAAATAATGACCAAGTAATACTTCTACCTTAATTACAAGAATTAACAGATAAATGGATGGAAAATAATGACCAAGTGTGATGTGTCACATTAGATAAGATAAGGCATGGAACATATGGAAATCCAGACAACCATTTATTTGTGTTCTACTAGTTTTGTTTAGATTACAACATATTGATAAATGAGGAAAGAAATAGTTTGTTTTAGATTACAACATATAGACAACAGAAGCATCACGGAACAATCTTGGAAGCCTTCAGCTTACCGATCCATGCGTTGAAGGAGTTGGCCGTGTTACGGAAGCCAAGGAATCCATGCTCCTTGCTCTTGTTCATGCTATCCAAATGCTCAACCTCGAAATTTAACACGGCGTCGACAAACCACCAGTTGGTGATCTCCTTGAGCTCAGTCGTGACAAGCTCGTTCTCCTGTACGATCTCCGCCCACACCGCCTCCTTCCGGGCCATGGCGTCGGCAATGATGAACCGGCCGTCCTCTCCCTCGTACCCTGCCCATTCCAACCCGAAATGATCAGCCAGCATCGGCCAGAGCTGCTTCCACTTGAATACATCCCCATTGCTGCAATTGAAAGCCTCGTTCTTTGTGAACGGATCAACGGCAGCCCAGATCTCGTGCTCGGCGACGAGGTCCGCGTCGGAGGCGTCGGTGAAGCCTTCCCAGGCGACCCTGCTGCCAGGCCACCTCGGCGTGGCGCCCTCCTTGCAGCAGATGGCGGCGTAAACGCAGAGGCTGCCCACTACGTTCATGGCGCTCCGGGGGGAGAACCCAAAGATTAAGGTGGGACGGTGCACGGACCAGCTGACCGCGCCGTCGCGCCGGGATACCTCGTCGAAGAGGACGTCCTCCTGGTCGTAGTAGAAGTTGGGGCAGTCCAGGCGTGGCATGTCCTCGGTATAGGGCGGGTCCGGGACGCCGGGGATCTTGCAGATGGACTCGAAGGGGCCAACGTAGTGCTTGCGGCCGGTCTGGAGGCAGACGTGGGCGAGCGCAGGGCAGCCGGGGACGACGACAGAGAGCACGTTGCCCAGCATGGCGGCGTTGGCCTCCCGGTTCTCGGCCTCCGTCCGGTGGCTGGATCACGCGGCGTAGAAGACGTGCGTGATGTCGGTGAGGGGCGACGGCAGCGGGGTCGCCCAGGTCGACTCACGCAGGTGCGTGACGGCGGGGGTGGGCGGAGGGGAGGGAGCGCGCGGCGGGAGACCGCGTACACCTTCCAGAGCCCGCCGGGGGGTCGTGGCGCGGGAGGATGTCGAGGAGCGATGTGCCGACGATGCCCGTGGATCGGACGACGAGGGCGACGCTCTAGAAGGCGGGCTCGGCCGCGGCGGCGCTGTCGTCCTGGCGTCTCCTGGCGGCGCCGACCGCGCCCGCCCACCACCAGCTCATCGCGGGAGGAGGGAGGCGTAGCAGCTGTGACTGTGACTGTGAGTGGTGCTTGTGTGGATCGGCCGGCGGTTGGCGGGAGAAGAAGACTCCGCGTTCTCCCCTCTTGCTGAGAAAGTGAGAATGCAGCAACGGACGGCGAGGAACGAGCAGCAGTTTCCCGACAAAGGAGGACGTCGTTGTGGCCTGATAATGACATTTGACCAGCAGGCGTGCATCATCGTCATCCCCGTGGTTGTCTCTAGAGTCTCCACCGTTGAGCATGCATGACCCGTGACCCAATAATCCTAGACGTACGGGTCTTTTACGTTTCAGTTACGGACCCCCTTTCGCTAATTCGCTCCCCCCCCCCCCTGATTTCAAGGGTGGGGCCCGGCTGCTAATCCTAAGCCAATTAGTTTGCTCCACATCAGACTGTACGACAAACCATGTACAAATAGCCCGTAGCTCTAGCATTACTGACCCCTCATTATGCCGCGTCTACATCTGTCACCCTCATATCAAAACTCATAAATCCATACAACTGCATGTAACGTGATCAAATAATATGTGGATAATAGATCGGATATAGTATAGATCACAAATCGAACATAGCAAGTTTTCCTGCAAAAAAGTTAAAAAAAAGAGCAAACATAGCAAGTTTAATTGACAACCGCGCATAGCATAGATTCCTTCCATTTTACGAATATTCCCAAAGCTTCCAGTAATTTTCTAAAATTTCTCTATTCTTTACCGACTTTACTCAGTTTTCCTTCTTTTCTTTTGCCTTTTATATTCATGAACTTTTTAACTTCATGAATATTATTAAACAAAGAAATCACCATTATTTTTTAAATTGTGATTTTTCTAAATTCATGAATATTTTTTAATCTGGCGAACATTTTTTAATTCATGAACCTTTTTCACAAATCCACAAACTATTTTAAAACTTGTCAATTTTTTCAAAGACATGAGTATTTTTCAAATCTACAAATAATTTGGACATTCATGATCCCAATGCTACGCCTTGAACCACTCGGCCATCCCTCCTACATAATCTTATTATTGACCAAAAACTGAATGAATAGCGAGTTTTCGTATCACTAAAGTACAGGTACAACTGATCACAGGTTCCATAGGGAGTTTGACTTCCTTTCCAATTTCTTCTTCAAATGCATGATTTAATAAATTCATATATTTTGTTAGACTCCTGAATTTTGTTACAAAAATTATTACTTTTTTAAAAAAAATATGAAAATTTTCTTTACATTGTATGATTGTATGATTTTTGAAGTCGGATATGTTTTTTGTTCGTTGAACTATAGAGGCTGGGGAGCAAGTGAAGCTAAAGCGAGAGCTTGTTTTTGCGGAAAACTTTCGATCAACGCCTAAATTCTGGCAAAGCGGACTAGGTGCACACAAGGGCAATGACCTAGTAGGTGGCTCGCTCAATTCTCCCACACGATTTGGTCCGCTTGTTCGCCCCTGCTCGATATCCTATTTTCTCATATATATTTTTCTTGCTGGTCTACCCTCTTATAAAGACCTGGTAGGTTTTTTTTGCGGGTGAAAGAGCTGGTTCGTTTTTTCTATTAACTATGAAAGTTTTGGTGTCCTAAATATATCCTTGAAATCAATAAGATAATCATGAATTATTTTATTTTTTGGAAATAAAAAAACAAATTCCTGAATTTGAAAAAGTTTACAAAATTTTAAATCGTTCATAGATTTGAAAACTATTCCTGAATTTTAAAAAACTTCACAAATTAAGTAAATTTTCACAACTTAGTTTTTATTGAATTTTAAAATGAATCATGGTTTAGAAAATAAATAATTTGATTTTTTCATGAATTCCAGACAAAATCATGACTTTATAAATGTTCAGGGATTTGAAAAAAGTTGTGCATCTAAAAAAGGTTCACAGATTTAAAGAGAGTTCACGAATTTAGAAAAAAAATCATGAATTTCAAATATGTTAATAAATTTACAGAAACGTTCACAAATTGTGTTAAAAAATCATGTTTCAAAAATGAAAATAAGAAAAATGAAAAATGAAAAGAAAAAGTCCGAAGAAAAAAGATTTTGAATCTTCCTTTTCCTTCTTTCCCTTAAAAAATAACTCAAGAAAAATCCAATTATTTACTCTACAAGAATGAAATGCTTGTTATGCCTAATATACTTAGTTTAACATGTATCTGTTTTAATTCTGTTCTTTATCCTACTAGTTTTTTCTTTGCCAAATTACCCGAAGCTTATGCTATTTTCAATCCAATCGTGGATATTATAAAAATACAAAAGAAAAGAAGAAAATAAAACTGTAAAGAAAACCATACCAAAAAACAGAAGAAATCACAAAAGAAACTGGCGAGAAAATCATCCTACATGGGTCGGTCCATATAGGAACTACGGTATTAGGCTGTGAGCGCTATGTACCAAATGACTTCTATTTGGCGCATAAGGATTTGCCGAATAGGAGCACTAGTGAGCCAGTGGTCAACTTCTAGATAACAAACCACAATCCCAATAAGAACACAACCTAGACCAGCGCAAATACAATCTAAACATATACAAACATACCCTGGTACATATAGACTGGTTTTTCATGTGGACAACAAGTTACCTACGTACGGTGAAGTAGATTGACGGAGAATTACTAAAATTATTCAGTAAACCTATTCAGTGATTAACAAAGAGCAGGCTGTTTCTCTAATTAAAAGAAGAAACAATATATCAGTGACACATGGAAATGGCCTCCCATATACTATCTGTTGGTCCGAACTGTTGTGGACTCAGAAGATCGAAGAGCATAGTAGGTATTTTCATGTTACCACTTGCTTCTTTTGCGATATAATTGAACTTGTAATAAAATTTGAAACGAAGTGTAAGTAATCCGTGACATCACAAACTATGTGCTAAGTTCCTAACTAAGAGCATCTCCAACAGCCACGTCAAACTAGCGCCGCGCCGTAAAATTGCCCGTTTTAGCGTGCGCGCAACCGGTATAGTTGCTTCAGCGGGCGCGCAAAAACAGCGCGCGCGTCATATGTAGTTCAGCGCGCGGGCCGAAACTCAATCGCGCGCCGCTTATTTGTTGTGCCCGCTCCTGCGCGCTGGACTCTCGCACGCTCGCTCGCAACTCCCATCCCCCATCCAGCCGCGCCGCCGCCGACGACCGCGCCACCCGGTCCTGGCATGCTTGACTCAATAGATTGCATGCATTGGAGTTGGAAGAATTGTCCAAAGGCATGGCATGGGCAATTCCACGGCCAAAAAAAGGGTTCCACTATTTGTTGCCCCCTATCATGCCATTCGACGTCCCGCAGCGCATAATGATCTTCAGAAGGATCTCATTGAGGAGTGGTGGGCATGGAATGGACGACAAAGAGCATCATGATTTGTGCGTTCGATATTGTATTGTTGAACTATTTGTTGTATTTATTGCACTATTTGTTGTATTGAAATGATAAACTGTTTGTTTGAGTTGTAATAACGAAATTGAACTATTTATTTTGATTTATTTTTGTTTGTGTTTGATCTTTTTACTTCTGTTTTGGAATGCATATGTTGTTTGTGCGAGAGTCGCGCACGCTGCATTTTTGCGCGCAGCCGGAGCGGCCCACGCTGCTTTTTAGCGCGGCTGCTGAAGCCAGCGCCGCGCGCCGCGCCAAACCAGGCGATGGACGCGCGGCAAAGCATAATAGGACTCTCTTTGGTTTCTTCCAATCTCTCAAAACTGACTCGCGTTCTGTTTTTTGAATTCAATTGACAACTTTGTGGCACAACATTGTATAATACAACAACAGACATGGAAAGCGCTTTTGGAACAATTTGTGCAATTTATAATAGTTAGGTCACACTAAATAAATGGGATTGTTAGATTCGCGCATTTTCTATGTCAATTTCACAACAACTGTTATATTCATGCACTTTCTGTTCCCCTATCAAATTCACAAAAACTTGATGCTATCCACCAGATATAACTAACATTGTAGCAAAACACCATGAAGTTTTTGCATTTTTTTTCTACCTAAATCTGGACTTTTTTTGGACTTGTTTTAGGCAGAATCCAGCTATGTTTCATGCTATCCACCAGACATCAATGTATCGAGCGGAACCCACCAACCAACCATTCAATTTCTCTATCGTACGGCTCAAAATAAAAGGTCTGTATCGTGTATATAGGGATCGATCTTGTTGCACCGCGCAGCTAGGTCACGGTCAGATCGATCGATCATGGCGGCGCCGTCGCAGAAGACGCGGTCGACGCACAGGTCTGCGTTCGCGCAAGCCACGCACCAGTTAGACATCGCCGGCTACAGTAGGGCGCGGAAGGCGCTCGTCGGATCCGTCCGGTCCGGCAGCTTCCACGCCGGCGGTTTCATCTGGGCCCTCGTGTGCCTCCTCCAAGATCGCAGCGGGCGATGCGGCGTCGCGTCCATCTCCCTGGAGCTCTCCAAGAACGAGACCGACGAGGACGTCGTCGCCATGGCCAGCCTCCGGATCGACGAGCGCAGCGGCACCGGCAAGTTCCCGGCCGCCGTGTGGCGTAGCGACAAGCCCAGGACCTTTCCCGCTTGGTCCACGGGCGCAGTCGCCTGGGAGCTCGCCGTCCCGGTTGCGTTCCGGCGCCATGAGTCGCGCTACGTCGACACTGATGCTGACTGCCTCAACATACACTGCACAGTCGAGGTCCTCCTCCAGCAGCAGGAGAACAACTCCGCCACCAGCACCAGGAACTGCTTCGTCTCCGTTCCTCCGCCCCCCAGCATCTCTCAAGACTTGCACAGGCTTCTCAGGGAGAGGCAGTCGCCGGAGCCAGACGTGACATTCGTCCTCGAGGATGGTACCGAGATCGAGGCGCACAAGCTGGTAATGGCCATGCGGTCGCCGGTATTCCGCGCCCAGTTCTTATGCGGGGACATGAAGGAGCGGAGCACGCGCCGCTTCATAATGGACGGCATGAGCGCCTCCACCTTGAGGGCGATGCTCTACTTCATCTACACCGACGAGCAGCCTACACCCAGGAGAGGAAGATGCCGTGTGGCTATGGCGCAGGACCTGCTCGTGGCCGCGGATCTCTATGACCTAGAGAGGCTGAGGATCATGTGCGAGAAGATACTCTCCGAGGGCATGGACGTCGGTAATGTCATGACGACGTTGGCGCAGGTGGACGGCCGGCAGAGCTGCCAGCAGCTTGAGGCATCGTGCATCGAGTTCATGGCGTCCGACCCCGACGTGTACGACGCTGTGGAGGCCACCGAGGAGTACAAAGAACTCGAAAAGACATGCCCATCTTTCATACACGAGATCACCAAGAAAGTAGCCAAGAGCACAATGGCCCGCATTAGATCTCCAACTAATTCTTCTTCCATGGGCACTAGTGGTGGCAGCGGCAGTAGAGAGGCAACCAAGAGCGCGTCGAGGTATACCCCACCGGCGGTGATGATCGGCACACACGAGTTCACAATCCAAAGCTTGAGCTGGGTGAGGGAGACGCACAGTGTCGGTCAGTACATCCGATCTGGCAGTTTCAAGGTGGCCGGTTATGAGTGGACCATAGATGTGTACCCGTCGGGACAGACAGAGGACACGTCGGAGCACATTGACGTATTTATTCGACCCACCATTAATGATGATGATATCAAGGTGAAAGATTCGGTGGCTATGAAGCCCGTCCACCCCACGGACAAGTCGCCGCCGTTTCCTCCCCGTAATCTTACACACACATTTGCCGGCAAGGCATGCAGGGGCCATGGGTGGCCAAAATTCATCACATTCGCATCTGCAAACTCACACTGTGTGGGACACGATGGCTCTTTCACTATACAATGCCAAGTCGCGGTTGCCACGAACTCCTCCACTAGCAGCACAATTGGCACCTTCATCCCTGGACCCGTGCTCGTGCCACCGTCCAACCTGGTATGGCATCTCGAGCGGCGAGGGCTGGGATGTTAAGTTCCTGGTTGAGGAGAGCGAGATACACGCCCATGGGCTCGTTGTTGCTGCACGGTCGCCGGCACTGCATGAGGCGGTGCATGAGTCGGCAACCAACCATGTAAAAATTGATGGCATTAGAGCCGTGGTTTTCAAGGCCATGCTCCACTTCATATACACTGACAAGCTGCCTCGCGTCGAAGACCTAGTTGCTCCTGCCGTCCGGCATTCCACGATGATCGTGGCTGGAGAGTTGCTGGCAGTGGCATGTCGGTTCCGTTTGGAGAGGATGGCGCGGTTGTGCGAGAACCTACTGGCCGAGAAGATCACGCCGGAGTATGCGCTGGCCACACTGAGGCTGGCTGGGTGCCACGGTTGCACGGAGCTGGAAGCCTACTGCATCGAGTACATCTCACAGCCACACGTGGTCAAGGATGTGATGAAAACTCTCAAGTATTTTATAGAGTGAAACATTTGCCCGTGAAGACAAACGTCTATTACTTGCAAACTCGTGAAGACAAAGATCTATTTCTTGTGCTGCTTTCTTGCCTCTCCAACCTCTCTCCATTGCTGTAAAGATACAAGAATAACAATGTTGAAAAGTTCGTATTCCTGGGATGAAAGAAAATATACACACGAGTGCTCTCCCATTGTACTGGCAATGTGAAATCTAACGTAAGTATGTGATCCACTGATATTTGCCCCGCGCATGTGATTTACACCTGCTTTTAGCAGGTGACATGATCTTGACATAGCTGTATAGCTAGCAGTTTTTTTTTGGGTGGGGGGGGGGGGGGGGGGGGGGAAGCAGAGCTCTGGGGCGAGGTGTAGCTGAGACCTGAGAGCAGCTAGAAAACAAGAAATCACATGCTAATTACTCGTGATCAACCTGGCCGCATCAAAGGAGGCCGAAGAGTTCTCAAAAATCCTGCAGCAGGGCTTCTTCCACAAATGTGAAACCACATATGTCTCCATTGACACCATCTTCTGGAACTGAAGATTTTTTACAGCATGAAAAGATTTTCTCCAACATCCAGTGATGGAAGAAGATCTCAGGGCGATGGCAGCAGACGCTCTAGGTGGAGAAGGCAAACCAAATCTGCGTGGCAAAAGAGCAAGCCCTCGCTGATTTCAGGACCTGGTCACACATAGGTCACACATCATTGTGCAAACATCCTTTCCAATTATGCCAGGTGTACACTCGTTATGATTTGTATCCACTTTGAGCTACATTATTTGTTAATAAGAACCCCCTTTATCTAAAAAATAGGTAGCTGGACGTGACCTCCCTTACAGTTTAGGCGCGGGATCAACATTTTAGTCCAAGTTTGAAAGATGAGTAGATGACACAGACACATGATATGTTGGATAGTTAGCTTTTCTTAAATGTGCTTTGTGCTCAGTGGAAAACCCAACTTAATTCAAATGCCTACACAACTAGTCGCAATTTTCCAATACAGAAATGTAAGCAGGTATGTCCTCTCACACTTTCACGACTCAACATTAACATACCAGTGGTAGAAACATACAACTCGGGCTGATGAGTTGGGATCTTCATATTTGGGACCTTGAAACCGGAGCGGAATAGTACAATGCCATGGGATTCAAGTGCATCATCCTTAATGAGAGGAGAAACGTCGGAGAGCCGGTGGCTGCATGCAGCAATGCTTCTGTCAACTCATGCAAACTTTCATTCAGTCTACTATAAAAATCAAAAAGAGAAATAGGATAGAAAATTCCACTAAAATAAAAAATCCAATCGTTTATTCAATAGATTAAAAAATTATAGCCGTTAGGTAACGTTTAAGTGAGAAAATTGCCCACCATTGCCATGAAGTGAAAAAACTATTCACTCGGGGGTCACAATTTTTTACTTTTTGACCGTAATGGCAGGTGCTCTGCCTTTTCATTAAGAGAGGGAAAACTGTACAACGGACTAAAGAATCAGCCGGGGAAACAAAACATTAAGCCAGAGATGCGACATGCATCCTGGCGAAGACATATGGTACTACTCCCATGCCTCCTTCAGGAGGCCTAATTCATCCCTAATCAAAGAACATACCCCCGCAGCAGAGCGCCGTTGATTCTGAAAGATCCGCCTGTTGTGCTCGTTCCATAGGTTCCAAGCCACGTATACAGCCCCCGTACACTCGTCCAGCAAAACATCTTTTTTTTCTTTAGTTTGAACATCTTATCCCACCATGTGTTGATAGAGGAGGATTGGAGCGCAGTCGTCGCAGCATTACTGAACTGATTGGCCATCAGGTGCCAAACCTCCTTCGCAAATGGACAACCCGGGATGATGTGGTTAGCCGATTCAAGGACCTGGTCGCAGGCGCAACAAGGGGCCTGATGCTCCCATCCTCTACGCTGCAAGCGATCGGCCGTCCAGAGGCGGTTCTGGATAAGGGTCCAGATGAAGAATTGGACCTTAGATTCGGCCTTAACCTACCACACTCTTAATAAGCGCGGCATTGGAATACGCGCAATGAATTGCTGCTCATATGCAGACTTGGCCGAGTAGTTCCCATTGGCCGAGATGTTCCAAATGATCTTATCCTCCTCCCCATTTATGCGGAATTGCTGAACTTTATGCCAAAGAGAAACAAATGCCTGCAGCAGTTCAGCCGAGGCCATGCGCTGCAGCCCCTTCATCCATCCACCCTCGCGAATAGCATCAGCCACTGAAATCATCTTGTGTCTCGCAATGTTATAGAGGCCAGGTGCCAATTCCATAGGTGCCACTCCATCCAGCCAACGATCAGTCCAAAAAGTGGTCCTCGCTTCATTTCCAACAATAATTTTTGTGCATGACTGAAAGAGTTGTTGATCAGCAGCGTCACACGGTGTAGGAGCCCCCTTCCATGGTCTATCTGTATCGTCCCACTCAAATCAGGGCCAGCGCAGCCGCAGGGCCGTGCTGAAGGCGGAGAGGTTTTTGATGCCTAGTCCTCCAACTGCTTTGGGTGCACAGATTCGCTTCCAATTCACCAAACATTTGCCCCCATGAGCTTCCTCGTCGGCATTCCACAGAAAGTTTCTTCTTAGTTTGTCAAAAAAAATTATGAACCACTTGTAAGGTGCAAAGATCGTCAGAAAGAAGGTCACCGTGCTAGTGACCACCGAATTGATGAGAGCCAGCCTCCCGGTTCGGGGGTCACAATGAGTTGGCTCTCGCGTTGCCCCTCTCGGGCGGCATGGGAGCGACCCAAACCCTATCTGCCGCCACCTCTCTTCCCTCCTCCGCCCCCTCCTGCCACCCGAGGATCCCGTTGTCTGTTGCATGTCTACCGGTGAAGGAGGGAGTAAAAACAAAGCTATGTGCGATGAATTCCAAAGAGAAAAACTGTGTGTCCTCAAAGCAAAAGAAAAACAAAGCTATGTTGGATCCTCCTGTATGATGCATGTATTACAAAAAAGCTACGTGCGCTCAAAGAAAAAAAGAACTATGTTGGACCTTCCTATATGCATGCATGCATTCTTCCTATATGCATGCTATGTGCCGGCACTAGCATACATATCTGTGTGTTGGAACAGAAGAAGTGTCGGTGACTATGAAGCTCGGCCCGTCCACCCCACCAACAAGTCGGTGCTGTTTCCTCCCGAGAATCTTAGACACATCTTTGATGGCAGGAACTCACGAGTATTTAGGTAGTTAGAAACAAACATTGCGCCATGCAAAAGTAGATGATGCAGAAGTAAAGTTGACGTACAAAATGTGATATCACATAGATTATAAATCTCATGACCCAGCTATTTGATCAATCAAGCATCCAATTGTCATGAATGTAGATATCTAACTAAGTGACTCATGCATTTGAGAGATGATATTTAATACGTCTTATTCTTTTTTTTTGAGTTTACACTTATTAGATAGACATTTTAAATTAGAGAAAACCTTATACCAAAAAGCAATGGCCTTCTATATAATATGGGATAGAAGGCAGGTCAAAATTGGACTTGAAACTGTATGGTGTGTAGACAAGGTACATGGTCGTGTTCAAGTAGAACACTTCTATCTTAGGCCTTCTATATAATGTAGAGTAGAGACATGATGTATCATACGTATATAGCAACATAATAGCACATGTGAACAAGGAAAGCCAACAAGTGCTCGGATGATCGGTGTGAGGTATTGTAGTGGTATCATGGAGAGAAGCTCTCGTAGTCATGCGCCAGGGATGTAGCTGAGTCGATGACCTCATTAACAATCTTGGTGTCGTGGCTAGTGTGATTACTTGGTCCTTTATAGATCTTTATGTGCATCAAATTATTAAGCACCTCCCCCATCCATGTCCTCCTCAACTCCTTTACATGATTTGTGCTCCGCTTTGCCACCACCAAATACATCAGTGCTCTGCTATAATTGTGGCGGCGACTAACCCATCACTAACTCTGGTCTTTCGTTTTTTATTGTATACCCTACAATCATGGCCTACGCGAGGCATGACATTCTCCTACATGCCTCTGATCCTAAATGATATGCCAACCTTCGCAATCCGCCAACAGAGGTGGGTACTAGGCGGATCAGCTTAGCTTTGGACCTCCACAAATTCCGTTTACAAGTCACCAAGAAGACTCCAACCTTGCTCATTAGCAAACATGGAGCACTCAATGCAGCTTGTCCATGGAGAGGGCGAAGAAAATATCCGACCGTGCTCTTCCAGCCCCTTGGGTACGCGTTAAAGGCCATTCCTCGACCAGCAAGTGCAAAAGTCCATACACCGATAGGTTCCACTTGACCACATTCCCCGTGCCCATATCAGGATTTGTACGACTCCATCTCGAGTCCGGCTACTTCAGGTTGGGATTCGGTGATCGGTGGTAGAAAACTAAGTGTATGACTTAGGATAGTCGGGGACCATTGCCGAGGATTAAAAAGATCAGACATATTTTATTATTCCTAGGAGCTTCTAGTCATGTAATGGAAACTCTTGCTTTTGTACAGCCAGGGCTTTGAAAGGAAATCAATAAATTAAAGGACCCAAACTCGTTTTTTAAATAAAGAGAACCCAAACTCGCGTATGTAGGAACTTGATCCCGATTGGCTGGATTGTACATTCTCTCTCCTAACCAAGTTGGCAAGGCTCACTCGTTGCCATAGGGTCTAAACTCAGGGACCAAAGGCTCTCGTTGTATACTTGAGTGTAGCAACATAAAGGACTGCTCATGTTTTGTGGTGAATTTGTACAACCTTTTTGCAGAGTGTCAACCAAATCGATTTGTCCTCCTTTTCTAAAAAATCGATTTGTCCTGCCACTCTCCGCATGTAATTAGGTTGGCTGAGATCTCAAGCAAATGTGGGATATATTATCTGATTTCAAAAGGTTTCACAAAACCATTATGGTTGTGCGCACATCGGTTCATAAGTGGAATTTTGGGACATAGTTAATGACGTGTGGACACATCCTTGTGTTCTACTCTAACACAATATATCTATTGTACTTTCAAAGTAGGTTGCCGAAGATATTTTTAGAAACCTATGGCAATACTTTAGAGGCAAAATGAGCTTTAAGGAAATAAACCCGTAGAGCCTTTTTCTTGACTGATCCTTTTGAATGTACTCGCATTACTGTTAACCTTTCGGTGTAACTTGTGAGTACATTCATATACTAATCTGCAACCTGTTATGTGCAGAAAACTACGATGAAGACGTCGAGCACAGAGTAGAACCAACGACCTCCACCCAACTAGCCTGTGGTGTTGGTATGACTCCTTGCATAGAGTACTTTTGGGACTTCCACTATTATTTGAACCAGCCTACGGGCAGAGTGATGCAATAAATACGCTGGATCTGCATTTTGATGGACTATATAAATGACGTGTGGTTCTTATACTACTACTGCAGCTACTACTACCACGAGACACCAACCATACTAGACATGTAAAAACATGTGAAAGTTTTCTGATTGGACGCTTTACATTTGCTCATTAAGTGAGATCCACCGATGAATAATTAAGTCAGCAATTCTTTTTCTTCTCCACCTGACAGATGCCTAGGCTGCACCATACTCCGCAAGCTGCAGTAAGCTAGTATCTTGACGGAAGGATGACGGCTAGGACAACGGTAACACCAAACACGAAGATGGAGATCCCAAGGAAGTTGATGACGAACGCCTCGCTTGGATAGTCGTTGCCGGGGAAGATGTACTTGGCGAGGCCGGTCTCAGCGGTGCAGACGGCCATGAGGAAGATGACGATGCCGAAGAAGATGTGCCACGGCGCGTAGTCTGCCCTCATGGTCATCATAGCCCCAGGGAACACAAAGTACACGAAAGCCACCAGCCACTGCACAACCAACCACGATCGACACGTCCATGAACTAAGCAAGTATTTTTGAACTGTGATATACTGAAATGACTTGTTTATGTTGTTTGAAATTTAAAGGAATGACAAGATGCAATTGATTGGCATACCTGAAGGGCATAGAGGCCGATGGTGGCTATTCCCAGCCAGGAATGCAAGGAGTGGATGTCAGGGAGGCCGGCGTCGCGGTGGAACTTGACGGCAGCGTACAACCCGACGGCTGCGAAGCCCAGGGAAAGCAGATGCAGCAAAAGGTGCACCGCCTTCCTTGCCGCACGCGGGCCCAGCACGATCCTGTACGCCATCACCGCTGCACATCAATCGTCCAATGCAAGCTATCTTGGTGAGCCTTTTTAGTTTGGAGGAAACAAAACATCATATGATTGAACAGTACATGAATATAATAGAATGATGCAGTTGCCGAAATGAGGAATTGCCTCGACTTATTTCTACACAAAAATGATATTTGATTATTTTTTTAAGATAAAGAGAAAGATATTTGAATCAATATGCAGTTCCCTTTAATATCCGAGTTGCGAGTTAGATAATAGGCAGTTTTTGTGGTTCTATCTAGATGTCTCTTTTACAATTAACTTTCTAGTTTGCCTGTTTAATTAGTAGGCTAGTCTTTTGAGCTATGTTGAGCTGATGTTTAGTGTTAACAGGTTTCATCTTGTGGAAGGTGTTCCGATATCAAAAGAACTATTTCGATATCGAACACGTTCAATGGATTTCTTGTTAATGCTCCAGCCCCCCCCCCCCCCCCCCCCCCCCCCCCCCCACCCCCCTCGCCCTCTTTTTTTGACGGGAAGGCCTTCACGGCTAGCTTTATTAATCAATCACACTTACATCGTTTGCTAGGAATTTAACAATAAACTCAGGGGGTGCACCTACCCACACAGAGGGAAAATTCGTACTTCCCCAACTAGTTAGCTCATGAGCAACTACATTTGAATCTTGATTACAATTCTCAATAGTTACCTTCTCGAACTCACGAAGCAAGAATCTACATTCTTCTAAAACTGGGGCTGCCACCATAGCATGACCTTCATTCATCCGTAGGGCATCAACCACCACAATATTATCCATTCTCAGCATCACATTGTTGCATCCTAGGCTTTGGAGAAACTTTAGGCCTTCTAACAGGGCTGCAGCTTCCGTCGAGACGACATCCGGGATTTGCATGAGATAAGCTGTAGATGCCCCGATGAATTTCCCGCGACTGTCTCTCTCTATTGCTCAACCCCCGCCTATATGATCTTCAAAAGGAATCCCCCCTCCCCCCTCCCCCCCTCGCCCTCTTTGTTGGTTGGTGTAACAAACATTATATTTCAATTAAGCAAGTAATGGAAAGAGGGTTGACCCGGTTGGAAAAAAATGTAGTTTCCTCTAAAAACGTAAGAAACGAACAGCATCACCGAGAAAATATTGTGCTTGTTTCCTACAAACTGAATGCATCTGCATGGACCTTTCCTTTTAAATCCTCATTCCTACAATTTTTCCTGTGAATATCCTCCAGATTGAATGAGTTTACCTTCTCCGGTGCAAATGACAAGGCCGATTACCATGAAGAGGGGGTGAGCCTATCAAAATAAAATAGACAAAGCATCATTATGACTTTTCCAATGCATTGGTTCTTAGATGAGTTGCTAAGTGCATTAAAAACCTTACGAACAAATCTCTAGTAAAAACACTATTCGCAAAAAAAAAATATTGTATGCCACTTTTTTAGCTAAACCCGCCAACAAGAAGCTAAACCAAAGTGGAATTTAGTCCCTATCTGGTGTGTTCAGAAAATAGGATTTTCTCTTGGACTATCAGCCTCACTTAGGTCCAGATCGGCAGAGTTGTGCATATCTCGGCCAAACATATCCCCTCGAGAGTTGAGCAGAGTTCTGAGTTTTACCGTGTAAACCAGCTGAGCGATAGAGCCCATCTCCCAGGTGACGCCCTCCCTGAAGTGCAGCACCCATACGAGGGTGAGCGTGAAGACGGCAGCGGCGAGCAGCTGCGCCACGACAATCATCGGCAGCGCCGTGAGCCGGAAGCTGGCGCCGCTCTTGACCGGCATGGCTTCCCTGTCACTTACTCACTTGGCACGGACGTCGCCGGCACGGCAACAAGCCGATTAGTGTCACGGCAACAGAGGTGTGCTACTACTGCCAAAACAGTCTCTGCGTAGCGCAAGCTCGACGAAGGGTGGTTAAGTAGAGGGCTCGTGAGGGTGGAGGAGCCTCCAAGGCAGAGCCGGGTCAAGGGACAACTTTTCTGCGTGTGTGCAGTTTTGGCCATTTGGCCGGCCCGCGAGCTGGAATAGCAGGTGGATGTAATTTCTTTTCTTTTCTTGCTGTCTGGTTGTGTTTGGTGTGACCGTCGTCTGGTGTTTGGACGGCAGAGAAACAGCAACCGAGAGGGCTGCGTCATCTAGGTAAGACAAGAGGAATGGTGATGGTTTGATCGACAAACGTTGAGCCCACACAAGCTGTTGGAATATCTCGACAACACCGGCTGCCACACGCGCTATTCCTAGGCCGTACCAGGTGTTTTTTCCCCATTGACGCAGACAAGTTTGCATCCATCCATATCGCAACTGCGTATACATTCAGGTCATACATCCTGTAATTAGTAATTGAAGAGCCTGTACAGAGTTCAATGTATAGGTGTGTATAAGTTTAACCTCCGTAACGAAGGCGAGCAAGAGGACAAACTCGGGCGACCTAAAAGTGAGCTCCGGCGACCTCCTTGCTAATTTAGTAGTGGCAAATCGGCCCAAGTCAAAGACGAAAAAAAGACATAATTTATGAGAGTGGCAATAGAGCACACGAGCTCGCTTGCTCCTGTTAGCTGCACCAATGGAACAATCACACGTGGGCACATGTATTAAGTGTGGGTGTGCAACACAGGGAAGGATACGCAGCATCCATATATATATATATATATATATATATTGCAAGAAATACTATTTATTATAATTTTCGTTCCCCAACTTTTGTTGGATTCTAATTTTTTTTGTGGGGATTCTAAATTTGATCCCGCAATTTCGAAACCGGACAACTTGCACCCTCAGCTATTGAAACTGGACAACTTTCACCCCGGTTTTGATTGCGCTGACTCCAATTCATCTATTATTTTCAAATTCGTGAATGTTCTAAAATTCGCATACATTTTTCAAATCCGCTTAATTTTCCAAGTTTTCGCAAACTTTCCAAGTTCGCGTAGTTTTTTCTTCAAATCCATGTTTTTTTTCTGAAATCCCTGTACTTTTCAAATCCATGTATCTTTTCCAAGTCCGAGTATTTTTTTAAAGAATCACATATCTTTTTTCAAATGCATTAAATTTTTAAAAATTCGTGAACTTTTCAAATCCATGTACTGTTTTCAAGTTCACATACTTTTTTCAAATTCACGTACTTTATTTGGAAAAATCATGAATTGTTTTTAAAAATCTGAACTTAAAAAAGGTATGCGGATCTGAGAAAGTATACTAATTTGGAAAAAAAACATGGGTTTGAAAAATTAGATGAACTTTAGAAAAGTACGTGAATTTTAAAAAAATACCTGAACTTGAAAAAATTAAGTGGATTTAGAAATAGTTCATGGATTTGAAGAAAGTACGCGGATTTGTAAAATTGTCCAAACTTGAAGAAAGTATGCAATTCTGAAAAAATTATGTGAACTTAAAAAAGTACATGAATTGAAAAAAAGGCCGCTCGATGTTACTATCAGTTCACACCTTGGACACGTACCTTGCACGTATCGATATACAAAACCAAAAATAGTGTCTCATCTGATGCATGGACGCCCGTCGCTCTGTGTCGTACTAATGTTGCCTCTTCGGTCCCAAGCGAAGCGACGCCTCATGATTCCATGATCGGGCGAGTTTGTCCACGTCTATGGATATTCGACCAATCATGCTCTTATGTCTACATGAATTTAATCTGCATGTGGGAATTTATGCAATGTGACAATGTGTTAGAATAGACTAGATTTCAGTTGTTGATGTGTTGGGTAAAGTATCATGAAACGAAATGAAATTTAAACATATAGTGGGTGAGGACAAGTTGCTGTTTAAAATTGAAATGAACGGAGGGTCGGCTGATGATTCATGAAGTGTTGCAGCAATTCAAACGAAAGTGCGTTTCAGATGTGCACTAGATGACTCTCCCAACTAGCCATGCCTTTATCTGGTGTATCGACAGATAGACTGAAACTTTAGTTTTTCCTGCTGGAGCTCGTCTTCGTTTTCTTTTTTGAGAAAATAATGGTGGGTATATAAGCAGTAGTACTACACTGTTGTCTTGGATGCCTCGTGAAAGGGTAGTGACTGGGCTCTCGGCAACTTATGACCTGGACTACGGGTAGAAGACGGAGCTTACCGTGAAACTGCTGTTACCATGGAACGAACGTTACTGTGCTAGGTGGGCCAGCTGGGGAATTTATGGCAGCGTCCCTTTAGCAAATCTCGATGATGTCTCATGGTGTATGATATCATGACCAGGCGAGGACGGGCACTCCTGTGAGTTTTCGATAATTTATGTAGCACTTTAGCTATATCCTGTTGTAGCGTGAACTCTCTTCTAGGGTTTCCTGCCACTCGCCACAACGTCGTCGATCCGCCTCGTCTCCTATGGACTTTGGGCCATGGAGGCATGGAGGATCTCAGCCTTTGCTGAACAGGAGAGCTTCGTTTTTAGGTGTTTGTCTGAGTTTTTTTAGAGTTTGTGTCATACTAAAGCTGATGAGGCGGTGGCGACTTCTTGAAGATGGAATAAGGTTCTCCCGCCTTGCTCCAGTCTCGGTGATGCTTTAATTGTTGTCGGAAGGCGTGTGGAGACGTGTCTCCGATGGATCTCGCGGGATTGGGTCGGCGTTTGTCTTCGGTGGATCCACCTGGATCTGATTTTCGTTCGTCTACGTCTGCGTGTCTATAGGTTTGATCATTCCAATCTACACTTATCTTCATCGGCGGCGGTTGTTGTTCTGGTGTGCAGGTCCTATATATGGCCTTAGCTGGACGACTTCCCGACTGTTTACTAGAACATTGTTTGTCTGGCTCCGACTAAGGAGGGCGATGACACTAGCGCCTTCGGCTCGCTTTAGTGCTTGTAGTCATCGCTAGGTGGTCTACGGACCTAGATGTAAACTTTACTTCTAGTGTTCTTTGTACTACCTTGAAATAGATCGAAAGTTTTCCCGCAAAAAACTTTACTTCTAGTTGATAAATAGATCGAAAGTTTTCCCGCAAAAAAAACACTTTAGCTATATGTAAGCTGCCAGTTTTTAAAATTTAGGTAGGACGACTGTTCTGACTGTTGAAGCTTGTTACCTATTGCTTGTTTTTTTAGTCGATTTTTCTTTTTATGGGTATTTTTAGGATGTTGGGTGAGTGTAAATGTATACACACAAGTACCGCACAATTAGTATCTAGGTTATAGTGAGGTGCAAAATTTTCATTATTATACGCTTATTCTTTGCATATTACAAAAAGTTTAATTTCAGTGCAAAGTTGTGTGCAAGATTTTTTTTTAGTTCTGATTTCATTTTATTTCTTATTAAAGGGTTAGGATAGATGGATTGAAACTTCAATTTTATTTTAGTTTCAATTTTCTTTCCCCTTTAAGGGTAATACCGATGTTAGTAATCTATTCTTTTTTAGAAAAGTTTTTTTGCTAAAATTCCACTATTATATGCTTACTCTTGTATTTTAAAAAATCAAAAATATCAAAAAGATTGGATCGCTCAAAAAAACCTGCGCTAATTTTCGTGCAGAAACTAATACGCCTAACATTACGGAAAGGTGGGAGTACTAGATTGTGAAAATTCAAAACTCCAAAGAAAATAAAAAATCTGATATTTTTGGGTGCAAACTTTGACAAATGCTCTCAGTGCTTTTCAAATTTCATCCCGAAACAATTCATGGAAATCATGAAAAAAAAACAAAATCAGCACTCCAAAAATGCTTTCGTATATACCGATTTTGGAACATCGATTTTAGTTTTTTTACCACGACTTCCAGAAATGTCATTTTATGATAAGTTTTTGCAAGCACAGCAAACATTTGTTGAAGTTTGCACCAAAAATAATCAGAATGTTTTGAATTCTTTTTACTTTTTTAGATTTTACTGTTCATTAGGGAGCATTTGAGCTCAGGACTACATACGCCACGAATGCGAAAATTGCACAATTATAGGCTTATTTCCATATTAAAAAATGTGCATTTTTAGCGCAAACTTGTGTGCCTTTTTATTCTTCTTAATCGAGTTGTGTGCCTTTTTTATTCTCCTTAATAGGTAATACCAATGCCACTAATTATTATTTTTAGAAAACTTTATTATTTTGATGTTTAGTTTTGTTACATTTTACTTTCTTCTTGAAGGTCTATATCATTATTTTACTTTATTGTTTAGTTCTGAAAACATCATTAATTTAATTTCTTATTTAAGGTTAAACGCCACTAATTCATTCCTTTTCTGAAAACTTCTTATTTGAGAAAAATGCACTACTATATGTTTATTCTTACACATTATGAAAACTCCTATTTTTGTGTAAATTGTGTGCAAATTTGGTCATTATTTGTTTTAATTGCTTTCATTTCGTTTGTTTTAAAAGGGTAATACCAATGCCAAAAATTCATTCGTCATTAGAAAGCTTTATTTTTGTGTTTAACTTATTTTTCTTCATTTTTTTTGTCTTTGTCTTGTGTCTTCCAAGGTATTTGGTCAATTTTTGCTTTGTTTCAGATCAAGACCAAGTACCTGTTGGGCTTCTATTTTTGCAAAGGGCAAAATGGTCCTCTAGGAAAAGGTTGACAAAATTTGTTGTTAGTTGATTTTGCAATTCTACTGCATGGAGAAAAAAATGGACTGACCCAAAAAATTTTAGGCAATTGTCCCTGCTTGAACCCTTTACTTAATATACTAGTGTTTTCTCTCCCTTCATAAGTTATGGCCTTCTTATTGGTATGTTGGAATATAGTAGCAATTTTGCAAAAATACCCCAATGTGGTAACTACAATATCTAAATACCTATCAACCCATGTTTTGTAGGGGAACGTATCCGGTGCACCAACACTTGTGGTGCTACCGGTGCACCGGATGCCGTACAACATTTTTTAAAATCTGAAAAAAATTGAGCACATTGACATAACATCAATGTGCGTCATCACAAAATTTTGTATCAAAATTTGAAATATTTTTTGAGATACAAAAATGACAAAATTGACATCCGTGTGATAATGGGCCAAATCTAAAGCCCAACTTACGTTATGTACTATTTAGTGTTGAATTTGCCATTTTTGTTTTAGGAGTTGTGTTTCGATTTTCGACTTGAAATTTTGTGACAATCTACATTAATGTTGTGTCAATGTGCTACATTTTTTTTTGAAATTTCCAAACATTTAAAATTTGCGACTTGAGTTCGGTGCACCGGTAGCACCACAAGCACCGGTGCACCAGATATTTCCCCTGTTTTGTAGTGACCACTCTATGGGTTACTGGTGTGTGCAATTTGTAAGCAGGGAGGGACGGAGAGAGAGAGGGAGAGAGGTTTAAAAAGATTAATTAACTGTCACTTAATGGTATTTATTGTTTAACACTCTGTAGAATCCTTGATGTTCCATAGTGATGTCTGGTCTTTTGCTTCACCCATCTAATCCGAATGACCAGTACCTTCATCCATTTCAGCCTTCTCTGCTGCATTTTGTTCTGACAAGGAGACGGTATGCCAACGTACTGAAAAACAGCCCCTCCGGTATGCAATCCAAGTGCAAAAATCATCTACTTTCTCGGTACAAATCGGGATCCTCAAAATCACTTCTACATCCACCAACAAGAAAACCTCATCATACATTAGCATTTTCCAAAATTTTGGTTGCCTGCTTTTTCCAATAACATTTATACATAATTAATGGTCAACTCGTTATGAGAAGCGTTAACCAGTTGACCATTAACATTTTCCAAAATTTTGGATGTCCACTTTTTCAATAACCTGTATACATTATTAATAGTGAACTGGTTAACTTTTTAGAAAGGTTGATACTTTATTTTGAAAATGTTAAACATGTATATAATTTTTTTCCTCATGTATACAGCAAATATATAATGTGTATGGAAAAATTAGATATCAAAAAATATATGTTTTTTCAAAAAATTATCATCTATTTCAATTATGTTAAACATTTACAGAAAAGTTCCTTATGTATACCGGAAATGTTGACATTTATCAAAAAATTGAACATAAAAAAAATATTGTTTTACAAAGGTTGAGCTTCTATCAAAAAATGCTAGTTATATATTTCAGAAATGTTCAATGTCTATAGAAAAATGTCCTGATGTATACCCAAAAATGTATACTGTATGAAAAAAATTCTCATCAAACGCAAAAAATTGAAAACATGTTAAACAACAATTTCAAAAAAGTGAATCGTGTATAAAAAATTGTTACAAATGTATAAGAAAACTTTAGAAAGTTTATTAAAATAATTTCCAAAAAATTGATCCTGTATAAAAATGTTAATCATAAGTTTGAAAATAGTTAATTATGTATTTAAAAAGATCCTGATATGTACCAAAAACATACAATATGTATGAAAAGGTAATCAAACTTAATTTTTTGAACATATTATTCACATATTTGAAAAATGTTCCAGATGTACACATAAAATCTACAAATGTGTATAGATATGTAAACATGTGTTGAATAAAAAAGACAACATGAAGAAAAATGATCAAAACGAGAAACAAAAAAAAAACTTCGCAATTAAAAATTAGAAAACCCATAGAAAACCGAAAAACCCCTTGAGGAAACCAAGAAAAACAAAACAAAAGTGAACAAAAACACGCAAAAATTATGAAAAGAAAGGAAGTACAAAAAACCCAAAGAAAATAAAAATAGGAAAAAAAGAAAAATCCATAAAACGGAGAAATGAATAAATTGAAACCAAAGAAAAATGAAGGAAATGAAAAGGAAAAAAACAAGTAAAAACCTGACCAAAACAAAAAAAATGGTGAAAACACAAAGGGCAAAAATTAAGAAGCGATGAAGAAACAAATAAAAACAGAAAGAAAAGGAATAAGAAAAATTAGAAGAAAACCTGAGCCGAACCAATGAAGAAATAGACGATCAAGCAGTGCGAAGCTAATGATTGCAAAGGGCAATGAATATGGGCCAGCCTAGAAACAACGGAAAGAGGGAAACCCTTCGTGCGAAAGCTGCTCTTTCCATCTGGTGAGAAGCGAGATATAGGCATATAGCTCTTGCGGGGTATGACCTTCTCCTTGCGCCTTAGAGCATCTTCAGCCGTTGGCCTCTCAGGAGGCGCTAAAAATCGCCTCCTGAGAACGTACCGGCGTAAAAAGCATGCTGGGAGCGCGTGATGCCACCCAGTCGCGGTGCCCACGAGATTTTTTTGAACGGCACAAACACGGCGAATTCATGCATATTTTGGCGACTTAAAACCAAATTCAACCAAACAAGGCGCAAACACGCCCGCTCATACATATTTAAAGTATTTTATAAAAAGAAAAAAACACAGTACTAGGCCCGCCCGCCGTCTCGCTCGCCTCGCCGCTCCTCGCCGGCCGCCGCCCTTATAGTTCTACATACCGAGGAGGCTGTAGAACCGCGTGTAGTCGCCGCCGCCGCCATCGTCGTCGTCGCCGCCTCCATCGTGGCCGCCGTCCCTGCTGCAACCCTCCCCCGGTTGGCGCAGCGGGTTGGACGATCCGGCGGCGTCCTTGTCGTCGTCGCTATCGAGGATCACGACGCCGTGCTCGTCCTCGCGCCCACGCTTGCGGGTGGCGATCTCCTCCAGGGCCCGGGTCTGCCGGGTCATCTCAGTCCGGAGGTAATCGTCGCGCGCCCACCGCAGGGCGTCCGCGTCGGTGAAGCCGCGCCGGGCTATCTCCTCGTACTCCGGGGGGGGGGGGGGACTGGGCTCTGGTTTGGGCGCGACGAGGACGAGGCGCCCGGAAGAGGGGGTGGAGTCGGCGATGCGGATACCGGAGCTGCGGGTGCGCCGGCTAACAGGCGTGTCCTGCGGCTCCGGCTTGACGGGCGTGTCCTGGGGCTCCGGCTTGACGGGGCGGAGGCAGGGAGAGCCGGTCGACTGACCGGACGAGGAGGAGGACGCCTCGGGGTCCATGCGCCTTGGCGTCCACAAGATCCCACGGCGGCGAGAGAAGGACGGGGGGAGGGGTACTCCAGCCTCGGCGTGTTGCCGCCCTCGATGTACTCGAGGACGGCCTCCAGCGTGCGGCC
Source organism: Triticum urartu (assembly GCF_003073215.2). Taxonomy (NCBI): domain Eukaryota; kingdom Viridiplantae; phylum Streptophyta; class Magnoliopsida; order Poales; family Poaceae; genus Triticum; species Triticum urartu. The sequence continues at coordinate 720,667,638 of NC_053024.1, read as the reverse complement.
GGGCATGCCCCACCATTGGCGCCGCCTCTCGGAGTTGAGCCTGCCGGAGGGCACGACGCCGTTGGCGGCCTCAAGCTGCTCGGCGTGACGGCGGCGGAAGTACGGCTCCCAGAGCGGGCTGTCGGGGACGTAGCACGGCCCCTCCCTCGCCGCCCGCGGCAGAGAGGCGCGGATACGCGCGATCTCCGCACGACACGCCGCCCCGGTGGGCGGTGGTGGCACCGGGACCCCGCCGGTGCTGATTCTCCACGCCCTGGGCACCCGCATGTCCGGCGGGACCGGGTACTCGGCCTCGAAGAAGAGCCGAGTTTCGTCCTCGTGAACGTGGCGGCGGCCGAAGCCGTTCGCCGCCGCGCCGTCGCCTGGGAATCGTTCGGCCATTTTTTTAAACTGGGACGGCGAGGGGAAAGGGAGGAAGGGGAGAGAGGGCGCGTCAGCGGTGGATACTCTATGCGTGCCACCGGCGCACTGGGGTCGGCTTATACAGGCGGAGGCGGCGCGAGCACGTATGGACGCCTCGTCTACGCGTGGCATGCGCGGGGACGCACATCGTCACGCCTTCACTGTGCCGCCCGTGAGGCATCAATGACGGAGGCTGACCGGCGCGGCAGCGCGCGGCAAATTTGGCATTGATTTGTCGCGGGAAACGAGACGATGAGGACGACGAAGCGGCGAGAAGCGAGACGAGTCGCTGGCAAAGAGGGCATGCGGCTCTTTCGCGCCAAAAACGATTTGCCCGGAGTCCCCAAGTGCCCCCCAGCGCGCCGGATTCGGGTTGGGTTCCACGACACCAATTTCGGTCCGAGCCGACAAAAATTAAGCCTTTCAAGGCACGACTGAGCTGATTTTTTTGATACCAACGGCTGAAAAGTCGTCTGGGATGCCTTGCTTGGGGGCGCAGGTGAAGATGCTCTTAGCGCCCCGAAACAGATTAGCGTCCAGGCGCGATGTATCGTGCCTCGTCCCATTAGGTAGCAAATTCACTCACTCGCTCACTCACCCAAATAGATTGGCGGTCTCTATTTTCGCTCACTCACTCAGTGTTGGCCATTGACTGTTCCCTCAAACGTACTAGTTCAGGAGAAAAACAACATCATTGAATTATTATTTTGTATAATATTTTTTAAATACTATTTGTGAAATTTTTCAAAAAATCATGATTTTAGAAAGTGTTCATGGATTAGATAAAGTTTTAAATTTAACTTTTTATTGAATTCGAAAGAAATCATGGATTCAAAAAAAATAGCGAATTCGCAAAAAGTTCATGAATGCACAAAATGTTCATCTATTTGAAAAAATAATTTTAATCCAAATTGTGTTCATAGATAGTAAAAAACCGTTCACGGATTGGAGAAAACATAATGGATTTAAAACATGTTCATGAAATTATAAAAATACACTAATTTGGGTGATTTTCAAAAAGTTCATGAAATTTAAAAAGTGAAAAAGTAAAAAAGGAAAAGGTGAACAAAACCCGTCCAAGAAAAAAAGCCATCGCAGGAAAAACCATTATATATGAGCCAACGCAGTATGGAAGCTATTATAGGCGTTGCATAGGCATTTATCTGTGTTTGGCTTGCCACGCAAAAAAAATCTGTGTTTAGTGCTATAAGTGCGAAATAGGATTTGTCCTATCGGCTGCAGCAAGAGGCAAATAGGGTTTGGTTCAGTAGATTTGTTTTTTCCAAAAGTACTTAGTTGAGTACTTGAGTAGATAGGAACATTGGTCACCATGATAATTTGCATGGTTATTGATCGGCCAGCACAACACATGCATTGCCTTTTAACGCATGCATGTAGCTTACATGTGCAGCACATACGTCATAAACAACAATTTTCTAGATTAAAGAACAAGTACTCTCTTTGTAAACTAATATAATATGTTTTAGACCACTAATGTAATAAACCTTTTGTAGGCCAACGTAATAATCAATAACGCACACAGAGCGTAGTCTATGGTATTGGGCCGTCCAATAGTATCATTTTCAAAATATTATTTTTGTTCTTTTGCCTTTTTTCCGTTCCCTTTCTTTTTTGACGCCGATAAGTGCCATACATATGTGCGTAGGGAGTCCGCCCACATATTTTGTGTGGTGTATAAGAGGAACAGCCCATACACCTACGTATGGGCAAAACAATTAGCGCCCACACGCCTCTTTTTTTCCCTCCCGACCCCTCTCACACGCGTGCGTGTGGGCGAAGTTGATAATGCCCACACGCCCGTATGTCAGGCCTCGTACTTCCTGGTCCCGCACGCCACGCGTGACGGTCACCGCGCGCCCGCCGTTGCCATGATCCAGACCCTCGTCCATGTTCATTTAATTGCAGTTGCCATGTCGCCGAAATACGGTTGCCATGTCGGACAACTGCAGTTGCCATGGTTGCTCAACTGCAGTTGCCATGTATGGTCTGATCTAATGTAGTTGTCATGATTTCATAACTTTAAGAGTTGCCACATACTAACACTAGGCAGTTGAGAGAGTTGCCATGTGCTCACAAGCATGCTAGGGCAGTTGCCATGTAAAAAGAAAGAGTTGACATCTGCTTACGTGCACGTTAGGGCAGTTGCCATGTACATGCACGTTAGGGCAGTTGTCATGTACCATGAAAAACATATGGCAACTCGGTAAAAGAGAGTTGCCATCTGCTTACGTGCACACTAGGCAGTTGCCGTGTACCCTGCAAAACACATGGCAAACTCAGGTAAAAAAAGAGAGTTGCCACCTGCTTATAAAAGCACACTAGGGGCAGTTGCCATGTGCAGTGCAAAAACACATGGCAACTAGCAGCTTGGGTGTGGGAGAGGAGAAGGGCGTGTGGGCAAGATGCCAAATATGCCCACACACTAGCCCTTGTGTGTGCGTGCAAAGTGGCGTGTGAGCGAACTGCTGAACGCCCACACACCAGCCCCTCCTATGTGGTGAAACGGCCGTGTGGGCGACCGGCTGAACGCCCACACATCAGGTCAGTCCTACGTGGCACTAGAAACATGCCAAGATTCGTGCGCTCACGAACGGACGCGGATCCATGCATGTGGGCGAGATGCAAACGCCCACACGTGTGGGCGTTAACATTTTCGTTCTTTTTTGAGTCTTTCCACCGTGTCCAAGTCGCATTTAATAGTAAAATATTTCATAATTATACATGATATTTGTATATTGCTCATAAAATTAGTTGATTTTTCTGTCACATCTCCCTTGTTGTCGGTAGCCCTCCGCCACATCGACCTGCCTTACACCGTTGGTCCAACTGCCATCTGAGCTATCCATGGTCGACATCACTTCCGTTCACCTTGCCGCCCCAGCATCTCTTTAACCCTCCCTCCTTCTCTGGTGTCCGCAACGCTTCGCGCTGCACAAAACCCGCACCATCAGCTTTCTGCCCCGCCTTCGTTAGTGATGCTAGGGCCAGTCCCATCGTTCCCTTCTTCGGCATGGTTCTGGCTCGACCTCGCCAGGGACGCCGTGTCGCCCCCATGTCTGCCTCAGTGCCTCAGGAACTGATTGACACCCTAAATCAATTTGACGTGACTTACAAATAGCAAACGCGAAAATTATTTTTTAACAATTAATAAATTGATAAAAAATGCCAGAGGAGAGTATATTAATTTAATTAAAACTAGTACAAATGCCCGTGCGTTGCAACGGGAGAAAACACTGGTTCTTATTATTCAATTGTTTTGGGAAAATGGTTAGACATGTGCATGTTTTAACTACAACATTTACGTAAAAGAAGCACAATCCATAATACCACGTTCGCTAGAAGAAGTAATTGTACATAAGAGCACAAACTTGCTGCACAATAACACGATCTCCAAAAAAAATAGCCATTTGTTTTATATATACACACAGGAAATAGCGAAGTAAAAATTCTTCACAGAGAATGCACATTGGTACTTTTGGATTTTTGGTTAGAGAAATGCTTATGACTGACCGATATATGCACATAAGATGATTATAGGCAGCTAATTGTCTATTTTTAATAATGAACTAAGAGGGATCATCCTGATGTTTTTTTTTTTTGCGGTTTGATGTACTATTTTTTAATTAAGAACTTTAGGCAAAATAAGAAAAGGAATGCTTTGGATGGATGGGAAAATCAATTGGAGAAGCAGATGATTAGAAGTTGTATCTAGGCCATTGGTGTACGTGCGTGTTTAGGCAGCAAATCAAAGTTTGTACGTGGGTTGATGGGTGGTCAATGCCACAACAGCCTACGAGCTCCGGCGTGCAGTACTGCATCAACATGTGTCTTCGCCGCCGTGTCCGCCTACAACTCCGGCGCAGCCCAGCGTCTCGTTCATGCCATGTCCACCTACAACTCCGGCGTGCAGGATTGCATGGACACGTCTGTGTCCGAGCAGCCCGGTGTCGTCCTTGCCATGTCTGCCTATAACTCCGGCGTGCAGGACTGCATCAACGCATCTTCGCGCCACTGTGTCCGAGCAGCCCCGCGTCTCGTCGTTGACGTGTCCGAGCATGGTGTTTCGTTTCCTTTCTTTCAGGATCATGGTTTCGCTTCCTTTCTCTTTCTCAGCTCATTGTTTATATTTCATGAGGTGGCTGCTTGATGTTACAAAGAACTTTAAAACATATATAAAGTGATGAGAATTGATTTAACAGGGCAAGGTGGGACTATTTCTCATGGACATTTTATTCTTCTTCTTTATTATTCATTTTCTTCCTTTTCTTCTTGTTTTTCTCCTTCATCAAATTATCTCCTCCTCCCCAGTCCAAGATTTCCACCACCCTCAGTTGCACATCTGGCGATCTTTCTTTTTAGTTGCATCGGGCGATATGTGCAGATTGATTGCGTTTTATTTGGACGGGGCGTTTGGCAGCAGCCATGGATTGAAAAATTATTGTATGTATACACATTGATTAAAGCATAATAATATTTCACAACGATGAAAAGAACTACTCCGTATTTCACAATATCGTGCACCCGTTCCATCCCTCCCACCATGTGTGTGTGCACGGGCATGTGCAACGCGCGTGCATGTGTGTATTCCACGTTATCCTGTTATGAGCTTGTTCTAATTCCAACGATTCTCTGGAAAATCGAGCAGTCTCATGCTGCAGATTAAGGCAGTTCGTGTCCCTCTCGTCTCAGGTGGATAATGATCGATAGACGGAACACGAAGGAAACAATTTTCGCCAACATTTAGCAATACCCAAACGGGGGTTGGGGAGGAGACAACATAGAAAAATATGTGCGAGAACACGATCATACAATCAATTTAATGGACTGCCATTTCATGCTCATCACAATAATTCAGTGTAAAAGCTCCAGTAGTTATGGATAATATATGGGCACCCAGCTGACTAACATATGTTGTTACCACGAGATATAGATAGTAGTTAGCACTAAAATATAGGGAACCCACACCAACTAATTTGTTTCTACTACAAGCAGATCAGGAGAGACGCGAATATCAAAATAACGCATAAAACTATTTCTCAAAACCAATCATGCACTTACACTTATGTAAAGAGGAATCAACATTCAGTAGTACTGTCTACTGCCTTGCTTGTAAAATATTCTTACATTATGGGACGGAGGGAGTACAGACTACTGCCTCCTTCAGATGCTCTACAACTTTGCTTTTACTGCTATATCAAATTCTAAACTGTTTATACCTAGTTTTGATTTTAAAACCTTTGTATTCAGATTCTAATTAGCAGTTGCCTTAACCGGGCAGTAATTCTCAATCCAAACATCAACCTATGATCTTAGGATTAAGTACAAGGTTACCCTTGAAGTGAAGACGGATCGGATCATTGGTCAACTCTTTATCCTCTGCTTCTTTTCCCTCTTTTCTGTTTTTATCCATTGGTTATCGTCTCGGCTGATGCGGCAAAATCTGTTCCTATGCTTTCTGGTCCTCAATTCCCCTCTCCTTGGCCCTTGCCTCATCTATCATGTAAACGGGGCTACCAAATAGCAGTCAGTTATACACAGCTGGCAAGTATGATGTGAACTACCAAGTCTGGACATGAGAAGCAGACAATACGCTGATTTACCGAATCTGTGGATACAATGAACAGGAGAAGCAGATGGGGATACAATTCTTTTTTATATAAACTCACTGTCCTTCTGGTTTTAGCTAATACAGATGTTTTGATCGTCAAGCCTGTTACTATGTTCTAGTGTATGCCAATATGTACTCCATCTTTTAAGATAAAGACCAAGTGACAAAACAATGGTGATTATTTCAAGAAAATAACACATACTCAAGATGCCACCTGGTATCATTATCAAGTACAACTTTTAGTGTTAGAAATGCAACAGCAACATACCACTTCCAATTTCCTAACTTACTAAAAGGACACCTCCATACAAAAAAGTTAAAGTAAAGCAGTGTCTATTTGCCATCAAAACTATTGGATATGGGATAAAAATGGTCTGTTCAAAACATGCAGTCCCCATTGATGATAAGAAACGACCCCAATGAGTTTACAGCCCGACTTTGAATGTCTTACATTCAAAACCTGATGCTAGTCAAATAGTAATCAGTGCTATACCCATGTAATATACTCAGGCGATTGTGTTAGTGCTTGGTACTATTGTTTTCGGCAATACCACACTAATCAAACAGTAATTAGTGCTGAACCTGGAGTATGGAGATGACCCATTGACTGCTGCCTTCACCCCTACCTAAAGGTGATTGTGTTACTGCTTAGTACAATTGTTTTCGGCAAAGGATTACGTTTGGTTTCGCACCTGTGGCAGAGAAGCTAGCAGCGGTTGCCTTTACCTG